>NC_137042.1:11037427-11219927 GCF_032717465.1 Coenobita brevimanus
GTTTCTCCCATCTAATGATGATGTACTATCAAATCCAGAAACAAGGAAAGCGAAGGCAAAAAGTGATAACCAGTGTAGCCTGTGGTAGCTCAGCCATTTAGGCGAACTAGGCAGCCACCTAGGGCCCCATATGTTCTATTGGGACCCCAAAATTTTTAAATTACCAGCCACTGAACTGTTTATACTTGTATATACTGTATAGCTATATACCGTATTGAAAACCATGAATATATACTTGCACGTGTTAATTCAGATTTTAAACTTTTTGCGGCATATAATTTTCTAACGAAACATTTTAAAAAGAAGTTTAAATAACCCAGTAATTTCGGTCTTCTCTAGATATGATGTATGCACAAGGTGACGACAAGAATTGTGGAAGATCTGATATATGTACAGTGTGGTTGGAAAGCAAATGCATGCAGTAAAAAATTTTTATGATGGTAGTGAACCATGTGTAAGTTTGGCACAGGTGTTCTCCATCCAATCCAATACATTATCATTATGCCAGGAATCGACCCCGGGACTCTCAGGTGAGACCCAGGCAGCATACCGAAACACCGTGACCAGGTAAAAGTCTTCTCACAATGTCACAATCTTGTAAAAATCACCTCACAATGTCACAGTCTTGTAACCAATGTCCCTCCGTCCCCTCTGTGGGCATGAAAAGGATGAGATAACTCCACGGCACTCGGACAAGTAGATGCTTTTAATCTATCCCAAGCGCTTAAGGCAAGTCGGAATGAAGAGAGAAACCTGTACAGGAAAAATCATCCAGCATATTTCCACTATGCCGGGTCTTACACGTGAGAGCCGGGCAGCGTACCTCTATACCACGACCAGGTATTAACAATGGCCTGTTGTCACAATCTTGTAACCAATGTCCCTCCGCCCCCACTGTGGGCATGAAAAAGATGAGATAACCCCCTGTCACTCGGGCAAGTAGATGCTTTTAATCTATTCCAAGCACTTATGGCAGGTCAAAATGATGAGAGAAACCTGTACTTTATACAGGAAAAATCATCCAATATATTACTACTATGCCTGGAATCGAACCCGGGACTCTCAGATGTGAACCAGGCAGCATGTTATCTCACAAAGTGGTAATATATTGGATGATGTCTCCTGTGTAAAGTACAGGTTTCTCTCTTCATTCTGACTTGCCGTAAGTGCTTGGTATACAGTAGATTAAAAGCATCTACTTGCCCGAGTGCCAGGGGGTTATCTCACTCTTCATGCCCACCGTGGGGGCTGAGGGACATTGGTTTCAAGATTGTGACCATGTGCAAAAACTTTAACCTGGTCGTAGTGTATTGGTATGTTGCCTGTCTACCTGAGAGTCCCGGGTTCGAATCCCGGGATAGTGGTATAATATATTGGATGATTTTTCCTGTGTAGTGTACAGGTTTCTCTCTTCATTCTGACTTGCCGTAAGTGCTTGGGATAGATTAAATGCAGCTACTTGCCCAAGTGTCGGGGTTATCTCATCCTCTTCATGCCCAGAGTGGGGGCGGAGGGGCATGGGTTACAAGATTGTAACAATATAGAAGAAACTTTACTTGGTTGTGGTGTAGTGGTATGCTCCCTGGCTCTCACCTATTCCCGGCATAGTGGTATTATATCGGATGATTTTTCCTGTGTAAAGTACAGGTTTCTCTCTTCATTGACACAGGTGGATGGCTTAGTGGTTTATTATATATATATATATATATATATATATATATATATATATATATATATATATATATACATATATATATATACATATATATATATATATATATATATATATATATATATATATATATATATATATATATATATATATACACACACACATATATATATATATATATATATATATATATATATATATATATATATATATATATATACACACACACACATATATATATATATATATATATATATATATATATATATATATTGACAACTGGTGCTGTCACCACTGCTATACGGTATACAGTATATATGGTTGAGTTAGTGGTATGATACCTGGCTCTCACCTGAGAGTTCCGGGTTCGATTCCCGGCATAGTGGTAATATATTGGATGATTTTTCCTGTGTAAAGTACAGGTTTCTCTTTTCATTGGCACAAGTGGATGGCTTAGTGGTTGATTATATATATATATATATATATATATATATTTGAGACAACAGTGAGTGATGTCACCATTGCCATTCAGCATACAGTATATATGGTTGGGTTTATGAGAAAGATTTAAGCTCGAATTATGAGGAGAAGGATGGGGATATTCACGACCCACAAAACCAAGCCTTGGGGATAGTAATAAATTGCTGTTCAGTACGTACTATTATGGATGAAGTTATGAGAGAGAAACTCGACTTGTGGAGAATGGGGTGGGGATGGTAATAAATTAATGGTGAGGGGTGCAGTGTCTCGGTATTAACTAATGGAGCTTATACTGTGTTGCTTCCGAATTGTAAGAGCTTTGCAAGCTGGTTCAGAGTTCTGTGGATGTCCGTGATCATCAAGTTTTGAACATATACAGAGGCTACTCTACATTAACAAAGTACAAGAATCCCTCATTTATCCAGACGTGCAGTATCTAGACGTGTTCATTAAACTGCTACGGGACCTTGGCTCTATTAAACCATTACCCGAATTTAGTTGCTATTATCCGAATGTAAAATTCCTTAAGAATTTCGGCCGGTCAGCTGACATGTTCAAACATTCAATATCGTGGCTCCTGGGCTCTACCCGTGTGCGGGAAATAGGCCGTAACTCACAGCCTGAGCTAAAATGTCCAACTGCCCCTGTACTGAATGGTCAAAGTCGCACGCTGCTCTGATCACTCCCTATGAACCTTCTGCAAACGAATAATACCAACCATATCCCACATGCGACGTCAAAACATCCGTACACATTCCCACCAAATGTCCAAAGTTGCACAGCCACTGGGATTAGTCCTTCCCAGCTGTCACTGTGCATCGAACAAAGCCTGAAAGCCACAAGTACATGTTCAATGACAGCATCCATCTGTCTCTCTACCGAATGTCCAAAGTTGCCCAGCCAACTGGGATTTGTGTTTCCCAACAGCAGCCGTGTGTGTAACACAGGCCACAAGCAACAAGTAAATGTACAGTAAAAGTTCCTGTCCACCTCGATACCGAATGGCAGGAGTCCCCCCAGCCTCTGGGATTAGTGCGAAACACCCCACCATGTGCGTCTGTCCACTTCCCTGCCAAGTGGTCAGAGTTGCCTGGCAGGCTGTATTAGTCATACACTGCCTGAGGCGGTGATGTGCTGGTCATCCGCTGTTGTCGGCAAGTGATAACCCTTGCATGGGCAAACGGAAGTGAACTTTGTATGCAGATGTCAGTTTGCCAAGTTTCACTTCCTCTGTGCTTGGAGGCAAGCCTGGGATGCTCCAACCCTCCCCATGAGTGTTCCATTAAATGTTGAGGAGCTCCAACCCTGCCCCAAGAATGCTTCAATAACTGTTGAAGACAGCCTGCATGAAACCTCAAAATGAAGGACTCAGAAGGCTGGTTGGGAGCAACTGTGAAAACCAGAATGTGTGTTCAGAGCTGTGTAGGCTGTTGGGGATGGGACTGGGGATGACTGAAAATGGCCCTTAGGAAAGAGCACAGTTCTTTATCATCACTGGTGATGTTTCCTTGTTCCTCCTTTTGTTTCATAGACAAACTCAATTTTATAACCAGCGCTCATCTTGCTTTCCATATCTCCGTATTTACTTCCCTATTCAGAACTGAGTACGTTATGTAAGTTCCTCCCCTCTCCTTTTTTTTCCCCCTTTTCTTTGACATGTGATAAACTTTAATTTGATATTAACCATAGAAGAAATATGTGCAGCATGTGATGTGGTGTGTGGAAGGAAGAGAAGACGGAGGGGGGTGCAAGGAACAGCGTGGTGGACTGAAGAGGTGAAACAGGCTGTGGCACAAAAGAAGAAAGCATACAATGAATGGATGAGGAATAGGGGCGTGGAAGAGGTTGAGAGGCGGAAGAGAGAGTTATATGTAGAAAGAAAGAAAGAGGTGAAAAGATTAGTAAGAGTGAGTAAGAAGAGAGTGGATGAGGAATTTGGAAGGAATCTGAGTGTAAAGTGGAGGGGCTGTAAGAAAATGTTCTGGAGAGAGGTGAAAAGAGTAAGACAGGGTGGAAGTGAAGTTAGCGGGGGAGTGAAAGATAAAAATGGTAGATTACTAGTGGAGAAGAGAGAAAAAGTGAGCAGATGGAGAGAACACTTTAAGGAATTGTTGAACGTGGAGGATGGAAGTAATGCGAGTATAAGTGGCTGGGGAATGGCTGGGAGAAGGAGGGAGGTGAGAAGACAGGAAGAAATCAGTAAGATAGAAGTTGTGGAAGCAATGAAGAAAGTTAAATCAGGGAAAGCCCCAGGAATTGATGGAGTGTGTGGTGAAATGCTGAAGCATGGGGGAGAGATAGTAGTAGAATGGATGTGGAAGATGTGCAGATTGGCCTGGGAGGAAGGTAGAGTCCCGGAGGATTGGAAGTCAGGTATAATTATTCCCTTGTACAAAGGAAAAGGGGAAAAAGAAGTGTGTGGTAATCATAGGGGCATTTGTCTTCTTAGTATAAAAGGAAAAGTGTATGGTAGGATATTTATTGACAGAGTTAGAGAAAGAACAGAGGAATTAGTTGGAGAAGAACAGGGAGGCTTTAGGAAGGGAAAAGGTTGTGTAGATCAGATATTCATTCTCAGATCTTTAGTGGACAAGTTTCTAGAGAAGGGAAAGAAGTTGTATGCGGCTTTCATGGATTTGGAGAAAGCATATGACAGGGTGGATAGACTAGGACTGTGGAAAGTGTTAAGAATATACGGAGTAGATGGGAAGTTGTTGAATGCTGTGAAGAGTATGTACGATGGTGCGAAGGCTGCAGTGCGTGTGGATGGTGAACTAAGTGAATTTTTCTCTTTGAAAGTTGGGTTGAAACAGGGATGTATCATGTCTCCATGGTTGTTCAATCTGTACATGGATGGGGTAATAAAAGAGGTACAAGGTAGGGTAGTGGATGTTGGAGTGGCCCTGGTGAGAGAGGATAGTGTTTGGAAACTCCCTGTGCTGTTGTTTGCAGATGATACTGTGTTGTTGAGTGAAGACGAAGGGGAGCTGCAAGGCTTGGTGGATGAGTTTGGGAGAGTGTGTAAGAAACGGAATCTAAAGGTGAATGTAGGGAAGAGTAAAGTGATGGTCTTTGAGGGAGGTGAAGTCAGTGAATGTACAGCGAGGTTGGATGGTGAGGAATTGGAAAATGTGAGTACGTTTAAGTACTTGGGTAGTGTGATGAGTAAGGATGGAGGTTTGGAGGGTGAAGTGCTTGAAAGGGTACAGCAGGGAAGAAAGGTTGCTGGTTCTTTGAAAGCAGTGATAAGAAACAGGGAAGTGAGCATGGAAGTGAAAAAGTTACTACATGACAGTATTGTGATACCAACTCTAACGTACAGAAGTGAAGCTTGGACGTTGTTGGAAGGACACAAGTCAAGAGTGAGAGCAGTGGAAATGAGTTATTTAAGAGGAGCCTGTGGAGTCACATGGAGAGACAGGCTGACGAATGAGGATATAAAGGAGCGTTGTGGTGTTGATGTGGATGTGATAGGAAGCGTTATGAGGAACATACTGAGGTGGTTTGGCCATGTGGAGAGGATGGAGGATGAAAGACTGACGAAGAGAGTGTATGTGAGTGAGGTGGAGGGGGAAAGAGGGAGGGGGAGGCCGAGGATGAGATGGAGGGATGGGGTGGAGAGGTATATGAGAGAGGGGGGTGTGAGTTGGGAGCAAGGGAGTGAAATGGCGGGGGACAGGGCGACTTGGAGGCGATTTGTTTGTGGCCACCCCAAACGGGACTGAGGCGTCTGGCAATAGATAGATAGATAGAACCATCTAGGCTCAAAATTATTCATTCTAAATGTCAATGAGAGAATACATCTGTCCTGGTCTCTGTGTATAATATTTTCCAACTCATTATATTTCTCACTGACTGACCGCTCAATTGTGACATGACCTGTTACGATCTGACGAGATCACAGCTCACTGACCTGACCAATAATCCTATCCCTGACCTCGCCTACATCTGTGACCTCACTTTCCCAAGTATTTCTGTCCTCTTGGTCACTAATCCTATCCCTGATCCTTACTATACCTTTGACCTCATTCTTCTCTGTATTTCCATGTTAATCCTTGGCAATCACCTAGTCAAAATTTGGGTACAACAACTTCTGCTTCTGTACTATTAATATTTTCTCCATTTGATAAACTGACGAATATATTATCCCTTCTTGTAGGCTGCTTGATGTACAAAGTAAGGACTATTTCTAAAAACTCTCCAGACTTGGCATCTGTCAGGATTTCGCAGACTGTCTTCGGATAAATAACATTGTGTCACTCTCTCCATTTCTTCCAAATGGTATTTACTATCTACTTCACACACACCTTCATGTGTCATCACTTGGATGGTAATATAGGAAATGAACTGCAATACGCTTTTGTATGGACATGTTGCTCACTTCACTTGCCACGCTGTTGACAGCGATACATACAGTGCTCTCCTCTTCCTATTTCTGTGATCCTTCCCATCCCATATATAATATATATATATATAAATATATATATATATATATATATATATATATATATATATATATATATATATATATATATATATATATAAAATGATGATGGTAACATAGATCATAATGTGGATGGTGATGATAATGATACTGATCATGTTCCAGATGTGCAAGTGACATCTGGGATCACACTTGCAGCTCTCATGCCCCTCCCAAATGTCAAAAACAAGGATGGTGTCACCAATGTAAACTTGGACTTTCCTGATCTCAGCCCTGGGGAAGAGGAACACACCTGTGTGGTTGCTAAACTCCTCCAACCGACCAATGGGTAAGGTCTTGGCCTTGTAAGTTCCTATCTCATTGTGCAGGGACTAGCCCTACAACAATCTCCCTGTGGATTTTACATTTTCTACCTTTGACATTAAGTCCCAACAGTAGAATTTCCCTAGGTCTGCTATGAGTATGCAGTGGAACATGACTCCACAGGTGGTGAATGGACATGCAGAGACCCAGCAGCCAGCAGACTCTTCACTCAGAGACATCTTCCTCCTGCATAACCCTCACTTGCCATGCACACAATGAGTTGCTTCAGTTTGCTGAGCTACTGTAACCTGACTGGAAGTTATGAGCCTGCTGGGTTTCATACACTCTTTGAGTGATTATAATATGCGAACTGCAGCAACCTGAATGGTTGTCGTATCTCTGCTGGGTCACTTGCAGTGTCTGAGTCATTATAGTTTGCCAAGCTACTGCTACCTGACTGGGTGTCGTGATCCCGCAAAGTCACAATTTTCTGAGTTGCTGCAGCCTTTTGTTCCACTGGATAACAAAGACAGCACAGGACAAGTAAAGATCAGTTCAATTTTTATATCCTCAACTTTGGTTGATCTTCAGGGTCATCTCCTGCGCCCTTGCTGTATATTGGACCTAAATCCTAATCACAAGCTATCCTACCATGTAGACTGATGATAATGCAGAAACACTCTTGTCCAATTTCCTTCACCAGTAACCCTTGAACAATCAAAAAGGGGACCAGAGCACACAAAACTCAATCCCCTCTCTCACAGTGTCCTTAAACCTTAGATTGTGGCAGTCCTTCTAGAAGGACTGTGTGGGCTGCTGCGAGTCCTTAGTCCTTCTAGAAGGATTGTGCAGGTTACTGCGACAGTCCTTCCAGAAGACTGCAGGAAAGTTTTTATTTTGCACATTCAGTTATTTCTGCCTAACTTTTGATTATGCTTGATGAGTGGGTCACATGGGTCCTCCCTCCCCCCTCCCAGCCAACCTGAAGTATGTGCTTCTCTCTCAGTCACCCACTGGCCACCATGGAGTCATGAAATTGCATGTTTTTCCCAACTTCACCTCCCCCCCCCCAACTCAGCAGGCAGTGCATCCAGCTGCCCAAGTGATGTTACCTACTACCAGTGTTGTCACTAGCTAGAAGTGTTCAAGAAATGATTGCCAGAGAGTCACTTCTCAGCATAGAAAAAACAGCGTTGTTGTGTATGTTGTGTTAAGAGATGTGGTACTTGCCTGACCGACAGAAACCATTCCCATATTCTCAGGCCCCGTGAGGGGCTCAAAACCCATCACAGACAAAGGGTTCAGTTCAGTGAAGTTCCTGCAAGAACTGGACCAATTCACCTGTACAGCACTTGCATCCATAGAACATTACACAAACACCTGAACCTGCTCCTTATGCTCCTTCCCCCACCCTCTAACCCCCCCCCACCAGCCCCTGTCTTACTTCCTCCACACCTCCTCAGCATAACCCACCGATCCTTCCCACAACACTTCTCCTACCCTTCCCCTACACCCACACCCCCACCTCCCCCCTCCTCGCGGTGCAGCACCCAACACACATCGTACACACAACATTAACATTCTTCAAATAAACATTGATGGCATAAACTCCAAAAAACAAGAACTCATACAATTCATCAAACAACAAAACATAGACACTGCCATCTTACAAGAAACAACACAACACAACACAAAAAACACCTACATTTCATAATTTCACCACCATCAGACAGGATCGTCCCGACGGCGGTGGCGGTGCACTCATCACCCTGGTACGCCAATCCATCAAATTTCAGGTACCAGTGCACACACACAGTCACTTCTCCTCCCACATGACACCATGACAAAAATACGATCAATTACAATACGCACTGGCAACAAATCACACATAACACTCACCAATACGTACATTCCCCAGCCCCCGGTATTCCCCACAGTACCACACAATTACTCTCCTCAAATACACATCAATAACATACCCAACATCATCCTGGGTGATAATTTCAATCCCAAGGCGTCGGCCTGACATGTCACCACACAGAGGTCTGGTACTACAATCCCAAACGATCTTTTCATCCTTAACAATCACCATCAACATACCCACATCCCACACCAAGCCCTCTCCCTACCACCATCCCCAGACATCACCTTTGGCTCCCCAAACCTCGCCTCCACAACATCCTGGAGAATGGTCAAAACCCTTGGCTCTGACCACCTCCCAATCATCACCACTGCCAAAACCAGAATCACCCGAGCTGACCACAAACACACATACACTATTTATAAAGACAGCCAAATGGGAGGTCTTCACAACTGAAACAGAACAACACTTTGAAACATTAAACAATACACCTGTCACAAACATCAGCACCGCTGTGCATACTTTCAATTGAATTATTCAAAATGCAGACAAAAGACACATCCCTACAGGCAACAGAAAGAGACACAACCCCAACTTCACACCAGAAATTCAAGGCCTCATCAATCAACGCGACACACTACAACACTCCCCAACACCCCATACACAAGACACCGTACAACAAATACAAGAACTCAATACTCACATAAACAGTGAAATATCAGAGCAGCAAACACTAAATTGGAATAATTATCTTTATACACTTGATCACAGAACAAACACCAGCAAACTCTACAAAACACTAAACAGCATCACACTCTCCGACAGTAACACAACACAATCACACACTGCCATCACAACAACAGACACCATACCCTCAAACAAACAACGAGCAAACACTCCCATCAATCATTTTTCACACGTCAGCCATATAAAACCCCCATCATGACGACCAACGTGTCAACCGACGCAAGAGACAGTTCCCCACAGACCCAGACTTCGCACCCTTCACCTACAACCAGACGAAGCACAACATCAGCATCCTTTAGCCTCATCTGCCTGTGGTCCAGACAATATGAACATACACCTTAACCCTTAGCCACCGGGGGTTTCCAGCCGTAGCCCACTCCGAGATTTTGGCAAAAATACCCTTACTTCAAACCCTAGTAACTGCCAAACTATTAAAGCTACAGAAAAAATTAAGTACGCATAAGACTCACCAATTCTTCCTCTTTCAAATGAAAGTATCCCGAGGCCTCCAGGTGGTCTCATCGATGAGTAAAAATAAGTTAAAGATGACTGGCTTTCCGTGTTTTGGCGGGCTAATCCGATTGCAAGCCACTGCCAGTGACCTTGGACTCGTTGTCTAGTGTTGGCAGCACTGATAGTGGTGATTGTAACACTGCCCAACCTCTCAGAATATTCCAATCATTTTTTCGACTTTTCTTTATTTTCCGTCTTAATGATGAGTCATCATCCCTTCCATGTGGCTCCGTGTATGTTTTTCTATCTATCTATCTATTGCCAGACGCCATAATCCTGTACGGGGTGGCTATTCGACTCTTGAGTTATTTGTTTTACAGGCTTTTCTGCCTATTTTATAACGCCACTATGCCCCATGGATGTATGGGAAAAGAACAGCTCCTTATTTTCATTACTCACTTCTTGCATCAATTATAATTTCCCTCTACTTCAGCACTTATATTTGCACCTGACTTCACGATTATGGGTAATTGCACTTTGAGAAGTAAATGCTCTGGTTGTTTCATGCAGTATGGTTGAGTATGAGGTAATTACTTGCACAGAAATTGTGACTAATTTGCTGTAATCAGAGGCAACGTGAAAATACTGTATTACTAATGTTATACACAACTTACATTTTTCGTATTTCACATCCCAAATACGTTAATGCTCACATATCCAACATTATTTACTGAGTAATGAGGGAAAAAATTTTGGTACAGTCAACCAGGTCATTTTCTTACTCTCCCATGCACTTTTGGTTTTCTTTCATTGTACAAATAACCATAAACAGTAACACCTATTGCAATGCACTTGTAAAGCTTATTATAAAACACTTATTTCATTACACTTCCTAGATATAACTTATAATGTCTTATATTTCACTGTCTTAAAAAAAAAAAAAAAAAAAAAAAAAAAAAAACTTGTGCATACCTGTTTACTATTGACAATTACCCACACACCTGCTCAGTCAAGGAGCCCTTTCTCCAGCACCAAGGGCAGAACTTTTATGACGGTTGATGAGGCTACTAGCCCTTCACGCGGTGTTACAGAATCAGACGATGACAAAGAAGAAGTCATGGCTCCTCACGCTACCACTGCTGTGTACAGACTGAACCACACATCCATGGGGTCCCTAGGAGTCCTACCTACCCTGTGGGTATCATAAAAAATGGTCACAAGTTCAAAGGGTGGCGGGAAGGTGAGTGAAGCATATCACGTCAGCCAAAGGCGCTCCGCACCCTGAATCGTGACATCCATACACGTCAGCCAGCAATTAGGGGTTAAACACCTTGGACCACAAGGCACACAAGCACTCACCAACATATCAAACTACAGCTACCCACACAACATAATACCCAACATCTGGATGCATGGTACAGTACTACCTTGATATACGATACCCCTAGATCTGATACTCCAGCTTATGATGGGGGTAGGAATACCACCATACCCCACTTAACGATGGCCAAACCCCAGTTTAACGATGGGTTTTGATTTTTTTTGTTTTTTACCGATTTTGATATTTTAGACTAAAGCTGTGTGTTTAGGTTGATTTATAATCTGTTTTTAGACTTAGAGTAATATGTTTTAGCCATAGGTGGGGTGAACATTGTCATTTTGGGGTACAGTTTACTAAGCTTGATTTTTTTCGAGACCTAACGAGTATTTGACTATTTTCAGATTTTATTTGTTGATTTTAGTGAGTTATTTACAGGTGTTAGGCTTAGGTCAGCTTCCTTGACAGCTGTTAAGCCAGTCAGATTGGCTTTAAACTTGTTTTTGGGCTCTTTTGGGTGGTTTTGGGCTTGGTTTGGGGGGAAACCCAAGGCTGGGAAATGCACCACATTACATGTTAAAAGTACTCTGATATACGATACCCCCCTAACGATGGGGTTTTACCTAACAAATTACATTCTTAAACCAAGATATGCCTGTACTATCATCACTACCCCCAAAGCCAACAAAGACCCCACGTTACCTTCCTCACACCACCTCATCACACTCCTCTGCACCCCCTCCAAAGTCACTGAACGACTGGTATTACAATTAGTAACACCTCACATCCCCCTAGCCCCATCACGACATGGTTTTAGGCTGCTACACTCCACAAACACTCTTCCCACAGACCTTACACAAAGAGTTTTTGATGACATCAATTCAGCTATACCACCACACAGAACACTCCTAGTCACACTAGACATTAGCAAAGCTTTTGATGCCATCAACTGCCACAACCTCACAAACAAAATATTCAACACAAACATGCACAATAACAGAAAACGATAGCTGGCGAACTATTAAGCAGGCAGATGTGCACATGTAACATTTGCTGGTCAGTCATCAAACATCAGAAACTTCACAAACGGCATCCCCCAAGGATCTGTATTGTCCCCTACACCCTTTAACCTATACATACACGACATACCCACACCCCACACACCACATATACACATAGCTTCCTGTGCAGACAACATAACACTTACACGTACAGTTGTACAAACCAAAATGCAAACACAGCCGCACACATCCTCCAACCTTACCGCAACACACTACACCAATGGTTCACTACAAACAGACTCACAACAGCCAAATTTACAGTGACCCTTCTCGCAAACAGGACTGCAGAACACAGTCACATTCCACACCTCACCATAAACAAGACTCCTGTACCACACGCACACACAAAATCCTTGGTGTAACATACATGACTGTCATATAAACAACACATCACAAACATTAAAATTAATTAACATCAAGACAATGCCCTAAGGTCACTTGCCCATGCAACATTTGGACAGTTGAAAGAAACCACCACCACAGTATACAAACAATATATACGTTCAGTGATGCCTTATGCAAGCCCTGCCTGTGCTTCTAACCTCATTAAAACAACTAGAACACAACAGACCATACAGAACAAGACCCTAAAAATAATCACAGGCTGCACAGCTACTACACCCACAGACCACCTAGATCAAGAAACCAAAGTCCTCAAAGTCAAAGCTCATCTAGACATGAGAGGCACCCAAATTCTTGCTGCAGTCTCCACAAACCCACACTATCCACTACACTACATGGCAGCACATCCACACACACCAAGGAACATCAAAACAACACACAGCACACGATATCATACACAAATGATGTCATCTCTCCCCCCTCGCCCGCCTCAAACCAGCTTCCAGAAGCACATCCATGCTCAGATCACTCGCCATTCCATTCAGTCACTCAAAGACAACACACAGCTGCATGCACGGCCTTCTGATATCCACCCTTTTGAATCCTTCCTCCCTCATGAGGACAGGGTTCACCTGGCCTGGCTGAGATGTGGGGATCATCCAGCCCTCTTGAGTTATCAGAAGAGGCTGGATGACTCTGTCACTAATGCCCGTCCAGGATGCAACTCATCACCCCATACTATTAAGCATATTATGGAAGACTGCATTGCACACAATCACCTGCACCAACAACACAACATACGCTCCATGAGAGCTCTGTGGGAAAGCCTGGTCTCGACTGAGGCCTTCCTTAGGAACTCGGGGCTGTTCGACCAAACTGCCTACAGAACTACTACTACTACTACTGCTACTACTACTACTACTACTACTACTACCCAGTGATAGTATACCTCTGACTGTATCTCCATAGGGGAAGAGGCAGAAGTGAGAAGAAAAGATGGCTAAACTGGAGCACAGGTAATTGTGTGTGTCAAGTTCAAGGTCTGCCATTGCATGGGAGAGTGGTTTAGTGCCTACCACACCTGAGAACCCTTCTACGTGTCAGAAAAAATTGTAAACGTGTAAATTTCCTGGTTTAGTAGGTACAAAAATATAAAATTCGTGTAGCAGTGAATAAGGAAACAGTGGCGAGTGACAATTCAGTGTGCAACACACAAGTGAAACTGATGCTCTCAGAGTGCTACTGAGCATACCCCATGTCCAAATGCTTCAGGAAATAATGTACATATATGTAGCTATCCTGTTTTAGTATGTGAGAAAATAAAGTGTAATAGTGAGTATGAAAGCAATGGTGAATGACACTGCAGTGTTCTACACACTAGTGAAATTAAAAATGACCCTCTGAGAGTGCTTCTGAGCACATCACAGCTCCAAACACTTCAGAAAATAATGTTCTCATGTGTGAATACCCTGTTTTATCATGTAAGAAATCACTACTGTACAGTAACAATGAAACAATGGCGTGTGGCACTGCAGTGTACAACATACTAGCATATGAAAGTGACACTCCCTTCGATATTATTCTGGACTGTTATAGTTTTTTAAGACCAAAGATAAGCACAGCAGACCCTCGCTATTATGGACTAATTGGGGGAACGCAGGTTTGTTAAAGATGATAGTTCGTTATATCCAGTGACTCCCCCCCCCCCCCATTTCAAGAAGGTTTGAAAATAAATGAGTACAATTGTATAATCTAGTACTAAAAATGTAAACTATACCCATTTTACACTAACTAGGCCCATAATTTTGTTCTTTTTCAGCTCATTTCACATCCTTGTCATAGTACTTCTTCATGACTAGTTCAGCACAGCATTTTTATAGTCTGTTATTATAACTCAGCAGTCACAATGGGGAGAGGACAATTTTAGGCCAAGCTGGACTAAAATGGGTAGGAAACACATGTATTGTGACCTGTTGCACCCCATTTAACGACCACTGTTTCATACAGCTGATGAAAGTTTGGTGGGCTTTGAGGCATTTGTTCAATCCAATATTTGCTATATTGGGGTTCCTTATAGTGAGGGTTTCCTGTATTAACATAGACAGAAAATTACCTAGTAAGTGCATAACTAACAACAGGTGGGGGGGGGGGAGTAAATAAGTGACTTTTTGGTGAAGTGTTAAATTTTTCTCCTCATGTGGCAACTCTGTGAACTGTAATTATGTTTCTTCTGTATCTTGTAAGTGACTTTGTAGTAAGTGATCATTAAAAGTTATGTACTGTATATACTTAATAAGAAAATGCAAAAATAAGAAATTTTTATGTTGCCATCTCAGTTACTACAGTAATCTCTCAATTATCCAAAAAGATTCTGCCAACCCACAAGCCGAATAATGCAAAACACTAGATACTGCGTTGGTACCTCCAAACGACTATCCATTCGGCATTGAGCCACATAATGTGTCACAACCTTAGGCTATCTGTCTTGATCCTCTGGCCTAAAAACTTTCCAACAATATTATCCATAAGTAAAAGATTAAAATCAAACATAAAATACAATACAGTATTGATACAGTACATAGACAGTAGTACAGTAATGCAGTACACAGTACAGTTATAATCATACTACACAGGTATACCCCGGTTTAACAATAAAAACCCATCGCTAGGCAGGGTAATGTATATCGGGGAAGATTTAACATGTAAAGTATAAGGATGCATTTTTGAGCCTTAGGTTTCCCCTTCAACCAATTCCTACACCCACACAAATGAGTCCAAAAGCAAGTTTCTAGACCACCAAAACCCCCATATAGCTTTATAACAAGCTAAACTAAGCCTAAAAGCAGTTTATAACTCACCTAAACCCAAAAATAAAATCTGAAAATCATCAAATGTCTTGAAAAAATCAAACTTAGTAAATTGTACTGTACCCCACAATGACAATGTTCACCTCACTTATGACTAAAACACATTCATGAAAGTCTAAAATTGTTTATAAATCAACCTAAATACAAAATTTAAGTCTAAAATATCATCAAAATCAGTAATAAAAAATCTAAACCCATCACTAAACCGTGGTTTGGCCACAGTTAGGCAGGGTATGGTGATATTTCTACCCCCATCGCTGAGCTGGGGCATCACATCTAGGAGTATCGTATATCGGGGTATACTTGTACTCACCTAGCGCTGGCATCATTGGAGGGTAGAGTAGTACACTACGCAGTACAGTACACTTAATCCTAAATGGTCTAGTGGCAAATGACTCGCCAAATTACTCCAGCACAGGGAGCCACAGGCCAAGTCACAGCACTTGGGGGTAGCCACTGCATGGTCACAAATGCAAAATGCACAGATGCATCCTTACTATACGGCGTCCACGAGAGAGCAACAGTACGCTTGGTGTATCGGGTTGACCGCTTCTGCAACGCATTGTGATGGGTTGGCATGTTGCAGGATCTGCCTGCACATTGATTGGTTCCCGTATCTAAGCCGGATGACACACATCACCACCGAAAAATGCAAAGTACAGCAGTCCCTCAATCATATGACGTAACAGAGCCAAAGGCACATCTGGTTGGTGGCAATGCCAGGATAATGAACAATATCCCCCCTAATAAACCAAGACCCTACCTATCCCCAACCTCCAATCTATACCTATCCTATTTGTACAGTATCTCTGCTTACTTTAGCAGTGTTTTCTGGTCATTCTGGAATATTTAGACATCAAAACACACACAGGAATATCGAAAATAATTTTTAACAGCAAGAAAACCATGGAAAAAAACAATGAAAATAAAAAAACACCCTACCTATACACTACTGTATGCACAGTACCCCTCCTAATTTTGGCAGTGTTTTCCAGTCATTCTACCATATTCTGATATCAAAACATACATAGGAATATCAAAAATAATTTTAAACACCAAGAAAACCATGAAAAAAAAAAAAAATGAAAATAAAAAAATACCCTACCTATACACTACTGTATGTACAGTATCGCTCCCAATTTTGGCATTGTTTTCCAGTCATTCTGCCATATTTAGACATCAATACACACACTGGAAAATCCAAAATAATTTTAAACACCAAGAAAACCATAAAAAAAAAAATAAATAAATCTATTCTATCTATCTATTGCCAGATGCCTCAATCCCGTTTGAGGTGGCCACAAACAAATCGCCTCCAAGTCGCCCTGTCCCCCGCCATTTCACTGCCCTGCTCCCAACTCACACCCCCCTCTCTCATATACCTCTCCACCCCATAAAATAAAAACCAAAATACTGTAAATAAAAACCAAAAAACACGCTACCTATACACTACTGTATGCACAGTACCCCTCCTAATTTTGGCATTGTTTTCAGGCCAGTATGCCATATTTTGACATCAAGACACAAATGGGAATATCAAAAATAAATTTAAACACCAAGAAAACTATGAAAAAAAAACTAAAGTTCCCTGCCAAAAAACATTTGATTGGGATACAGTACTGTACTTACCACCCAGTGCGAGGCAGACGGGCTTCATAACCTGCGCACCTCCAGGAGGTGTACAGTTGTCCCTTGTGGTCTTGTGTCTAACCTTCGCATTTAGCAAATGTCAAAGAATTCCTCCTCCCCTACCTGCTGGAGCTGAGCAATGAGTGGTGACGTGCGGTGCAGTGATGGTGGCCTACCCGCCTCAGGAGACTCAACGACTGTCGATGTGCTTGGTTGCGAGTCCGATGGTGAAAGAGGAAAATGAAGTGGTGGTGGTGGTGGTAGTGAGAATGGGCTGGCACTCATGAGGGTGGCAGGCATGAAGGAGTTGATCCTGGTCTGACGATAGGACTGGTGATTCTGCTTGAGAATGACAGCGTCCCTGACTTCCCACAGCTCCACTGCCAGACTGAGCGACACCAACTCCCTATCACAATGTCGGTGCTCGACATACTCCAGCACCTCCTCAAGACTCGCATGTTGGGCACTGAGATGGGGAAGTGAGGGAGTTGCGGGGGCTGAGAGTCAGGGTACTCATCCACGTCGGTGTTGCTGTCCTCTTTTGTGCCCACAGAGGCAGCAGGGGCGATCTCCTCATCAGACATCGTCTGATAACCAGGATCACCGCCACTGTTATCCAGCCAATCCCTCATATCACTGACGTCCACCTGCTCCCTGTTCAAAGACGGTGCTGGAAATCATCCATGTCAAACCCCTTAAATTCGTGCTCAGCTTTGATTCCCTGGAGGAAACAAGACCAACCGCTTTTGAGGGTTTTCACGGAGAGCTTCCAAGCATTCGCCAAGTTAAACACTGCAGACTTCAGGTCGTAATGCCAAAAATTTTGCAAGGTCTGCTCTCCACGTGTGTCCTCGGCCCTGTCCTCGTCCTCCAGCACCACCATCGCCTCGTTGAAGAACCTCCACCAGTACAGCCTCTTGGCAACCATGATAACACCCTGGTCCACTGGTTGAATCAGAACAGTTACATTAGGTGGCAGAAATATGCTCCTAATGCACCCATCATCAGCAACCAAATCCTTCTAAGATGGATGCACGGGGGCATTGTCCAGGAGCAAGAGTGCCTTCACTTTGTCATGAGCAATACCAAGGACCTTCGTTCAATAATGGATAACTTCCTTGGTGAAGTGTCTGTGGAACCAGTCTCTGAAGATCTTGGCAGTAAACCAGGCCTTCACAGAATGGTACCACACAACAGGCAGGATATCCATCAACTCACAGACACAACATGGTTGTTTTGCACACCCAACAATAATAAGTTTGTGGCAGTGCATCCCGTTAGCATTAGCACAGTACAAAAGAGACATGTTGTTTGGATAACTTGCGACCAGGCTCAGTCTTCTCCTTTTCCTCTGCCAGGGTGTTGGTGGGCAATGAGTGATAGAACAGACCAGTTCCATCAGCATTATTGACTTGATTAAGGGCAAGGCCCTTGTCCTTGATCAGGCGTTGTGCTTTCTGGTGAAATGGGTCTACATCCCTCGCTGCCGAATCCAAGGCCTTGCCATATGCCTTATAGGCTATAAGTCCAAGATGAAGCTTGAAGCGAAAGAGCCATCTTTCGGAAGCCTTAAAGTTGTGCACGCTGTGAAAGCATGCAAACTTCCCAGCTGCAGCCTTCATCTCGGTCCCATGCACAAGCACACTGGCAGCACATTGTTGGCGAAACCACAACAATGTCGACCAGTTGATAACAGCGTGCCGGGCCTGGACCATGACCTTCCTGTCGCCCCTACATGTGGATTCGCTGAAGTCCTGTCCATACTTCGTAAGCCTGTCCTGTGAAATCTTGATATCAAACATTGTTGAACAGGCTAGATCATATTCCCATAGTATGCATCCTGTGGTCCAGCCTGCATCAACCTTGCTCAATATCTCACGCTTCTTATCCAGGGTCAAAACATTCCTCTTTCGCTTCTCAGGTGGTGGTGGGGCCATCATCACACACATGAGAATGCAGCAGAGGAGAGCCATAACCTGATGAAGGTAGGGGACCATCACAAAAGCAACCACATTCACAGTCATGCTTGCAGGCGTGACCACTCAGACAGTGACAAAGGCGGGAACTGAGGTGAGGGTTTGGAAGCTGGCAAGCAGTACAGCGCTGCCATATCGCACCCCATGCTTGCCTCTGAGCACAGAGGAAGTGAAATGTGGCAAACTGACATCTGCATAAATGGTTCACTTCCGTTTGCCCATGCAAGGGTTATCACATGACGATGACAGTGGATGAAACAGTACATCACCGCCTCTGGCAGCGTATGATTAATGTGGCCTGCCAGGTGACTCTGATCATTTGGTAGGGAAGCGGACAGGCACGTGGTGGGGGGTTTCGCACTAATCCCAGAGGCCAGAGGACTCCTGCCATTCAGTGTAGAGGCAGTCAGGCACTTTTATCTCATGACTTGTGGTCTGTGTTACACACACAATGGCCATTGGGAAACACAACTCCCAGTGACCGGACGACTTTGAACATTCGGTAGAGAGGCGGACGGGCGTTGTCACCGAATATACACTCATGGCTTGCTGTCTGTGTCAGACATGCAGTGGCAGCTGGGAAAGACTAATGCCAGTGGCAGCAAAACTTTGGACATTTGGCGGGAATGCGTACAGAAATTCTGACACCGCTTGTGGGCTATGGTCAGTATTACTTGGGTGCTGGAGGTTCGTAGGGAGTGATCAGCCCAGCGTGCAACTTTGACCATTCAGTACAGGGGTGGATGGACATTTTAGTTCAGGTTGTGGGTTACAGCCTATTTCCTGCGCATGGCTAAAGCCCAGCAGCTACAATACCAAATGTTTGAACATGTCAGCTGGCCAGTAGAAGTTCTCGGGGACTTTTGCATCTGGATAACAGCAAGTAAATTCGGATAATGGGTTAGGAGAGCCAAGGTCCAGCATCCGCTTAATGAACATGTCTGGGTGCTGCACATCTGGATAAATGAGAGATTATTGCACTGCTGATTGCTTCCCATTTCTGAGCCAGATATTGCCTAATGTCACCTGATATTGCTTTATTAGAGCCAAGCAAAAAGTGCTGGACATTGTGTTGGGCCAGATATTATGACGACATAATTGAGAGATTACTGCATTCTGTTTATGCGGTATGTTTAGTGCTAAGTGTAGCGCTTGTGATTTTGCTCTTGTAGGTTTCATCCATACCACAGCACAGTGCAGCAAGTGTCCTGATAACTGGAAAAAAAATAAAAAATATAACTTTTTTTTTTTTTTTTTTTTAAAGCACAAAAGTCGCTTCCCAAACTTTGTCCTGTGTGCGGAGTGGCGGCCATCAGCAAGGATGCCTGGTGTTCGCCTCGGTGACCCCACATTGACCGGACAAAATATCTCCTCTTCAACTCACTGTCCCTCTGGCCATGGACCACCTACAAGCCTCCAGTTTCTTCCTTAATTTAATGGAATGACTGAATTTTGTGTGGCTATGATTTAGGCATGTTTGGTTAAGCATAAGTGGGCCAAAACAGCTTGTGAAAACATGGTATTTTCCCATATATGCTGCACCAGTGACATGGGTCAAAAGCACATAGCCGCAGCCAAAGGGTTAAAAGTTTGTCAGCACTTCTATCCTGGCTCTCCTGGCTGTGGCAACAGAAATGGCTACATGAACTATTTTATGTGATAGTAATATCAAGCACATAGTGAAAACAGTACAAGAGGAATACTAATATCAAGCACATAGTGAAAACAGTACGAGAGGAATACTCTTCATTACATGAAAAAAAAAAAAAAAAAAAAAAAAAAAAAAAGCCGATACAGGATTCTAGACAAACTTTTGCTTGTAGGTGTACATACTGTGTAAAATAGGCCAAGGACCCTACAGTAACTATTCCGGTTCCTACAGCATAGAGACCCTCATATTATATACAGAATATGGTGGTAGATGAGGGCGCTCATCATCCACTCATTTGATGTATTGCTGCTCTGGGTGTCTGCCCTTCCCTCCTTCCACTTCTGTCTTTCGTTCCTTCATTCTTTCCTCTTCCTTCTGCCTACGGGTGACTTTACACTCCCTCTTCTGTCTTTCTTTCCTTCATTCTTTCCTCTTCCTTTTGCCTATGGGTGACTCTACACTGAATGACAAGCCAAATGGTTTCTGTAGACCAGGAAACTATTTACTACGCTGGGTGGTTACCATTTAACCAAATTATGGTGCCTGGTGATTTAGTGGGTAATTAAGGTGCTCCTGTCAGATTGAGCCTGTGTAGGTTTATATCCAATGGGTGGTTGGGGTTTATTGCTCACATAATGCCACTCGCGGATGAATGAGGCTGGTCATTCTCACCTTAAATGTCAGGACGAACTTGCCTAGCCCCGAGTTCCTACGTTCTTCTTTAAAGCAACATAGGATTGGATGATGTATGGATGGATCCACAACACATACAGTATGTAGGGGAATGCTGACTTGACATCTGACAAGTCAAACTTCCACTGGGATAGGACTTACACGTTTATATGAAATCTTTGGCATTTATGTGTTCTCTGTTTTCATTGCCATTCTATAATGTATTCATTATTCATATCTCTGTGCACTTAAACATACATACATATTTACTGTCAGCTCCTGAAAACCTGTACACTAAAGTTATTGTTATTCCAACAGATACCTGAGTATTACTTTTCCACTGGCAAAACTGGATGTAAACAGCTGGAAAAAAGTTATAGAGGGCCTTCATCAGCGAGGTGTCAAATTGGAGGGTGGCATAGCAATACCTGAAACCAGCATCACCCAAGAGGAGGTGTGGGAATTGAATCTCCACGCCACGGCCACTTTGGGGGCAAGCTTCTGCACGTGAGTTTACCTTTTGTTCTTACATACTTAATTGTTCTTACCTAATTGTATCTTTACAGGAATGAGTCAAGCTTGTACTGTCCCATGTATTACACCATTTTTATCATACATATCCTTAAATTTATGAATAGTTTTGGCACACACTATTTCATTTGGTAGTGCACTCCACTGATCAATTGCCCTATTTGGGAAAATGAATTTCCTTACGTCTTTATTACCTCTCTTTTTATGTAGTTTTTTGCAGTGGCCTCTTGCTTATGCTTTCCCATAGGTTATATATTCATTTATGTGTATTTTCTCTTTCCCTGAGATGCATTTATTTAGCATAATCAAGTCTCTTCTTTTCCTTCTCTCCTGTAGTGTTGGTAGATTCAATTATTCCAGTGTGTGTGTGTGAAAAAAAAAAAAGGCTCTTTTCTGCAAGTGAGTTCTCCCGGTAGCTGGGGATGTTCACCATCCACACACTCGATGCAGTGCTGCTTTAGGTGTTTGCCCTTTCCTCTTGTCCTTCCTTCCTCTTCTGTTCTTTCCTTCATTCTTTCCACTTCCAAATGCCTCTTCTGTCTTCTTTTCCTTCATTCTTTCCCCTTCCTTCTGTCTATGGGTGACTCTACACAGAGTGACAAGCCAAATGGTTTCCTGTACACCAGGAAACCATTTACTACGCTGGGTGGTAACCACATAGCCAAATTATGGTGCCTGGTGGTTTAGTGGGTAATTAAGGCACTCTAATCACACTGAACCGTGTAGGTTTATATCCAAGGGATGGTTGGGGTTTATTGCTCATGTAATGCCACTCAGGGATGAGTTAGGCTGGTCACTCTCATCTTAAATGCCAAGACCAACATGCCTAACCCCAGGCTCCTCTGCTCCTCATGGGGCAACATAAGACTTGATGATGGATGGGTGGATGGAGTTTACCTTCTTAACCCATGGGATGCAACTTACCCCACCGCACGTCAATTCTGGGGGACATACGACCTCTTCGTATGAGCGCAGTCTCTAACAATACACCACAGTTTCTTGTACGAGCAGTGCCACACAATTTTTATGCGATATCAGGATTTCTATTATCTCATTTCTGCCCCAGGGTTGAGCCCAGAACAAAAGTAACACTGGGTACAATGAATGAACTTCATGAATTTCTTGATTCCCTTATCATGTCATTACCACCCAAGGAAAGCTCAAACCTGCTTAAATGAAATGGTTTTCTAATGACAAAACTGAATGAAAGGTTGGCATTGGTTAAGGAAAGAAAAGAAATGGTGAAATAAATTATCAAAAATATCAAATACTCAAGTTATTGCTTACTGGAGCAGCTGGTAACTTCTTGAAGCCCTGACAGGGCTGAGTCCCGCTTGTTTTATTCTGGTTTCCTGCCAACTGGGAAATTTCTGACCATAAGCCAGTGCAGGTTTATATCCAAGGGGTGGCTGGGGTTTATTGTTCACATAATACCACTCAGGGATGAGTAAGGCTGGTCACTCTCATCTTAAATGTCAGGACCAACTTGCCTAGCCCCAGGCTCCTATGCTCCTCATGGGGCAACACAGGATTAGATGATGAATGAAACAAATGAAATATTTTTGTAATTTTTGGTGAGTTAAAACAGTATTACAGTATTTCATTTCCAAGATAATGATGTACATTTGAAATAATTTTGCAGTTGTCACTAAATTGGCAATACTGCTGCAAAACAGAGTTTGTTCTGCATTCCTCCTGGTGCAGTCCATGGGTTAAATTCTGTTGAATTTTGTGACTTTATTCACCTCTCACTTGTGTTTATAAGCCTTTATTTATTTATCTAATTTTTTACTTCGTCAGTCAGTTGAATGTGTGTGTGTTTATTTTTAGTTATTTACTTTCTTCAGTCACTCAAATACTTATGCATGAGTTTACTTTTGTTTTTCCTTGAACAGTACCTTCTTACCATTTGCTGTTTAAGTTTCTGTGGTGAAGTTTACTTTTTTATAATTTTTATTTATTTTTATCTAGCCCCTTAACTCTTACTCACCACATGACATCAACTGAAGCACCAAATATTTGGACTTAAATGCTAGGAAACTTTGATTGGAGGAAGCAGAAATTTTGATGTTTATTTCAGTCAAGGAAGGAAATAAGACTCTAGGAATCATCCCTACAGTCCAATACAAAAAGACTAGTGTTGTCATAAAAAACTAGTTCTTTGAAGGGCCACTATAAAAAAAATATATAAAACTGCATCGAACCAGCTTAGTGATCTTCATTTAACTCAACCAAAATCCTCACCCAAACAACATACAGTACAAGTACCTCTTTCCACATCACCATAATGTTATTGATGGTGTTCTTTATGTTGTATTTTTCCAAAACTGGCACAGTTCATCAATCTCCCCTGAGTTGCTAGCCCTCACCATTTGCTTCACAGTGTGGTGGAGGTAGTGGGCACTGAAGGTGTTGATGACACCTTAGTCCAAAGGCTGAAGCAATGACAGGTTGGGAGCAGGTACACTACCTTATATTGTCTACCCAGTTCTCTGTGCAGTCAGGGTGGCTCATGGAATTGTCCATCAAGAGAAGGAAGCAGTTTGCCAGACTGCTCTGCTTGGCACAGTGACACAGGCAGGGGAACAGGTAACCTGCCTTGAGTAATCGGCAGAGTGCAGAGGCCAGCCAAACCCTTGTGTTACTTTCACAAGTAACCCCCAGGTTCTACTTCACATACCCTGCCAGTGCCTGGGGGTTCTCCTACTGATATATGAACAAGGGTTTCAGCATAAGGTCCCCTTCTGCATTTGCACCAAGGAATGGAGTGAAGCAGTCCTTGGCTGCCTTAAAGCCTGGTGCACATCACTCTTCCTTGCTAATGTAGGTTTTATGGGAGATAAATTTCCAGAACAGGCCCATCTCATCAAAGCTGAGGACCTGCTTTGGATAGTAACACCTTTCCTCAAGGGTCTCAACTACCATGTGGTCAGCTCTAGCGGCCTCTTTGTGTTCACATGTGCAAAACTCCCATCTTTGGCATCTGCACATGCAGCCTCCTTCATGCCCTCCCTTTAAAGACTCCATCTCGCTTAGTCATATGTCTACAGCCAGCATGGGTCTTAAACTGTTCAAACTCTCCCTGTGCTTGTCTTGGTTTCCTCCTTTGCCTCCATTCCTTTCTGTTCCTTGAGATCCTTCCACAGATCAAAAGTCTTTGTTCTGTTAAGTTCATTAATTCACAGCACTAGGAGATGCTCCATTTCCTCCACAATGGGTTCCCTAGTTTTTGTCACGTGTTTAGTGGTCAGGGTAGGAACATTCTGTGATGCTGTTAGGACTATCAGATTTTAAAATTATGGTAGACACCATGGACAGGAGCAGCTTAACTTGAGAACTGCAAGTTACAATCCAAAATGCCCAGTGCTCACTGTTATTTACATCATATATTGTTTTCGTTTTTGAAGGCTCCAACACGCCTGCATGCATTAGCCTTGGCCACCTAATGGCAGCTCTCCATGCTGCTCAATCTCTGGCAGCTTCCCTATTTAATCCCTTAACCCTAAGGTGACCTCGTCCCGGGTCATTTTTGGTCTACCTCTCGCTACCCTACCCCCAACATTAACACTTCTCATATTCTGCACCCAATTATCGTCTCCCATCCTCTACACATGCCCAAATCATCTCAATCTACCTCTCCTCATCACAACACCAATACACTCCAATCCCATCCTACCTCTCAACTCTTCCGTCATAAACCTAGCCTCCCCAAGGCCTTGCATGCAGGGACGCACTGCACATCCACCTAATCACTGCCATTCTTTATGTTTGAGCCCGCGAATATCCTCTTCCTCTCTCTACCATACAGCATTACACTTCTACCACATGCTGCATACAAAGATCCCTTAGCACTGAGGCAGAGCCCTCTCAATGTCAGGAGAGGCAACAGCTCCCTGAACTTCTTCCAACCACTCCTCACTCTAGCCACAGAGCTAGCTCCTACCCCACCTCCAGCACATAACATGTCTCTCAAATAACAAAACTCTGCCACTCACCACCAAGTTCAATCCTTTCATGCCTGGCAGTATCCACATGCTCTCCCCAACACACCACACACATGAAATCCGCATTATCACACAAGCTACCTCTAATACCACTCCATCTTTTATGCACCCACTTATCACAGACACTGCACAAGATGGAATTACTTCCCACACCCTTGTGACAAATTGCACATGGCCAGTCTCCCTCTTCTTTGACAGTACTGCCCCCAGCCCTACATACCATCACTTTTGTTTTATCTGCATTTACTTTAAATCCTTGTGCCCCATACCATCTCTCCGCTTCCTAAACCTTTCTTCCACCTCCGTTTCATTTACTGCATTTCAACACCAAATCATCAGCATGCAAAATCTCCCACAAGAGTCCATTTCTGAAGTCATGTGAGACAGCTTCAAGTACTATGATAAACAACAAGGGGCTCAAGACTGACCCCTGATGCACACCAACATTCACAGAAAACTCATCACTCAAATCTCCATTCACTCTTACCTGGGTGAGAGCACCCACATACATGGCCATTATCAACCTAACCAGCCATTACTCAGTCCCAAGCTTTTTCACTGCCCACTTCATCACCTCTCTAGGGACTCTGTCAAAGGCTTTCTCCAGATCAACAAAATACAGTTCCCTTTTCTTTCCTATATGTTTTTCCTGAAACTGTTGAACAAAGAATATGGATCAGTGGTCCCTTTGCCTGGCACTAACCCAAACTGCATCTCATTAATATTCACTCTTTCTTTAATCATACCTTCTAGAACTCTCTCCATTACCTTCATTATCCAGTCTAAAAGCTTTATGCCTCTATAATTTCCTCGTTCCAGGGCATCATCCTTCCCCTTGTACAATTACACCCTTCAGCCAATCATGTGGGACAACACACTCATATATAATCGTATTTATCAGGCCAGTGACTAACCTCACTCCTATATCTCCTGAGGCTTTCAACTTTTCAGCAGTCACCCAGACACACCTGCTGCCTTCCCCACCTGCATCCTGCCTATTGTCCCTCCCACAGTAGCAGTGTCAAAGGCCAAGTGCCGAACACTGGATCTGCTGGCTCCACATCTTCCCTGTCCCAGTCAAACTCCTCATTCACCAACTAGCTGTAATGCTCTCTACATGCATCTTTAATATCCCCACATATGCTGAGCTATTAATCATAATTTTCATGCTTTGTTCTTGCACAAATTGTGATCAGCTGTTTATTTGTAAGTCCAATGAAGGCATCTAATTCACCTTATCATACAATAATATACCCATTTTCATCCCCAAATCAGTTTCCCATAAAACGACACTGTTGATTTTTTTCATCTTTGTGCCATGGTTAGTGTCGTGGCACCGTAATTTCAGATATCC
The DNA here is from genome assembly GCF_032717465.1 of Coenobita brevimanus. Classification (NCBI taxonomy): domain Eukaryota; kingdom Metazoa; phylum Arthropoda; class Malacostraca; order Decapoda; family Coenobitidae; genus Coenobita; species Coenobita brevimanus. The sequence continues at coordinate 11,064,793 of NC_137042.1, forward strand.
ATAACACCTAAACTATAGCACAAAATGATCTAAAAAAAAAAGGAACAAATACAGTACTTCATCCCATTCCCTATCAGTATTTCACAAAATTAAATTTGGACAACACGAATTCCAATGGCACATCAAATACCTACCAAGTAGCATTTTTCAACTTCAAACTTCAGATTTTTTATGGGTCAAGGCTAGAGTTTGGGATCCAAAACATGTTTAGGGTCACTTGGTTTCTGTCCGCAAACACAGTCTGGCTAAGTATAACCAAAAAATTACAGCCACCAACCAAAACTTAAAAACAGATTGCAGTAAAAGATCATAGCCATTACCTGTGCTGAACTGGCTATATACAGTAGACTCTTGAGGTACAATGGCTCAATTTGTGATGATTTTGATTTTCATTATAAAAGTTACAAACTGATTAAAGTTACACTCTCATGGCATTCATATTTATGTCCAAATTTCACCATTCAGAATCAGTTAAGTAAAGACAGAACTACAACATAAGCTGCATCATTAATGGTGTGTATTACATCAGCTGTTCAATTGGTCATGGAAGCAGTCTCATGTGTGACTCAAAGATGCCAGTGGTGACATTCTAGCCCTGCTAAAACATGTGAACAGCAGCATTGTATATCGTACGTAATATACAAAAACATTAAAAATGAGTGAAACAAAGACATTAAGAACCAGCTATGTGCATTCTGCATATCCAGTTAGGAATTAAGACACCTCAGTCTCGATCTAGCCCTTGCCAAAACAACACAAATAGCAGTGTCTTATATTGCACACTGCGTTATTTACGAGCAATATTAACATTGAAAACAAGTGTAATAAAGACATCAAGTGAACTGTTGTTCAGGTACCAGCTATGTTTATTCATCCTTTTATGACAAAATATATTTGTGTGTCATCACGAATAAAACAGGACAAACAATCCTAACCTAATCGATAATTACTTCTTTCAAGATGCAGGAATAAAAATACAGTACAGTATAACTGAATTACTTAGCCCATGTTTCACTGAATAGCCCATGTTTCACTGAAAATAACTATACTTGGTAACAAGAGCCAAAATAAAAGAAGACAATGCATGACAATGAAAAATTATGCGGCAAACTTACAACCAAATGAACTAGTGATAGGACACTGACAGAATTGGCAGCCGGGAAATGCCTCTAAGCTCCAGCTGATAAAATCATTTCAGTTTTAATATTTTATATTTTTTAACATTGCCACAACATGATTTTTTTATTGTCACTATGAATCAAATAGCAAATAATTATTCATATGATAATACAGGTATACTGAAAGAGAGGTAGAGGAAATGGTAAGCTATAATTTTGTTTGGATTTTTTTCATGTTCAAAGGAAGGAGTCTATCTATCTATCTATCTATCTATCTATTGCCAGACGCCATAATCCCATAAGGGGTGGCCATTTGACTTTGAGTTATTTGTTTTACGGGGAGGGGCACTAACCCTCCACTAACCCACTTGTTGACATGTAGGGAGCATGTATGGTTTGGTTATATGGTTACCACCCAGCGTTGTAAATGGTTTCTTGGCTTACAGGAAACCATTTGGCTTGTCACTCAATATAAGCCACCTGTAAAGGAAAGAAAAGTAATAAAGTGACAGGAAAGATGGGAGAAATAGGAAGAGAGGAGGGCAGGCACAGAAAAAGAATGATATGGGCAACACTACATCAAGTGAATGGATGATGGTCGCCACCACCTACCACATAAGGAAGGAGTAAAACGTGAAAATTTAACATAAAAAATATACATATATTTTATTTGTGTTGTGACCGATGTCAGGACCAACTTGCCTAGCCCTGGGTTCCTACACTTCTCATGGGGCAACATAGGATTGGATGATGGATGGATGGATATTTTATTTGTGTTGTGATCGATCACCCTTAGCACCAACTCATCCTTCTCTATAAAAAGTCCATTTAAATTTAGACGGCTTAAGTTTTGCAAGGTTTTAACAGTAGGAAATGGTGTCTAATTTTGACAATCTACTGTACTAGAAACTTCATTCCCCCCCCCCCCTTCCCCTCGCAATCACAGAGGTCCCCTCGAATCCTAATGGCACTTGACAATGTCTGTTTTTACATCAAAGAAAAGGCCATATCTTACCCTTTTAGGCTTGCCCTTGGTGCCATCAGCAGTGCCATGCTTTCCACTGGAGGTAGTGCCAGACATGATTTCCAGATCACAAGTTTTGATACAGTAGTTCAGATGCAAAAAAAAAAGTTGATCTCTCCACTTAGTATTACACACAGCACTATTTGTTGTGCACTTGCATTGTTATTTGGTGATAGTAATGGAATTCTGATGGCCTTGCACGCACAAGACAATGTAACACGGTATGCAATGGAGATGATCATAGCTACAAGACATATGAGCAAATGAACAAGCGAGATGGAGTCTTTAAAGGGGTGGCATGAAAAAGGATGCATGTGCAGAAGCCTAAGATGGGAGTTCTGCATATGTAAAAACTGGGCAGCCATCTTGGATCAAATGTTTGAATATCAGCTTGCATGTATCACTGCTTCCTCACAGGATTGTTGTACGTGGCTATCACAATTATCATGAAATAAAATTCCGCCATAATTATAATGAGTATAACTTTAAGTTCATCATACCATCAATTTATTGCATACCAAACTGTCGTCTACCAAGGTCCAACTGCATATATGTTACATAACACAAAGGAGACAGACTGTCGCCAACTGCGGGCATATTTACATAACCATTTTATTATTTTTCACAGGAGCTATAGGCATGCACACAACACAAGGGTAAACAACATAAGCCCTTGCAAAAACTCTGGTACAGCAACAGTGGTCATAAGCTCCATGATGAACTTAACATGCACCAACACTGCTTGACTTGCTCTCTGTGGCTGAGGTGGGAAAAGGCAGAAGCCTTTGTTTTGGAGGGCATTGTCAGTGGCACAGGAGTGTTGCAGGGAGCAGTGGGCGGTTTGAAAAAGTTGGTTTCCACATGCAGTCAGTTCTATCTATCTGTCTATTGCCAGATACCATAATCCCGTAAGGGGTGGCCATTTGACTCTGAGTTATTTGTTTTACGGGGAGGGGCACTAACCCTCCACCAACCCACTTGCTGACATGTGGGGAGCACGCATGGTTTGGTTATATGGTTACCACCCAGCACTGTAAATGGTTTCTTGGCTTACATGAAACCATTTGGCTTGTCACTCAATATAAAGCCACCTGTAAAGGAAAGAAAAGCAATTAGAAGTGACACGAAAGATGAGAGAAACAGGAAGAGAAGAGGGCAGGCACAGAAAAAGAATGATAAAGGCTAAGGAAGAAGTAGGCGGCACTACATCAAGTGAGTGGATGATGGTCGCCACCACCTACCACAACTATATATATACAGTAATTCCTCCAATATTCAACGTAATAGGGCCATAGGCAGGTCCAGATAGTGGTCTTGTCCGGATATTGGGTCCCAGCTTATGGACTTGTACTTATGGACCCTAACTCAGAGAAACACCTATACAACTCCCTCTGGACATGCATAGCACCTATTTAAGACCCAAATCACACCAATAAGGCACATAAAAGACTGAAATAAATGCAAAAGAAGCATAAAATGAGGGTTTTCAGGTAGGTTCATACAATATTAAACATTCTGAGTACTTACAAGTGCCTGGCTCCTGGACTGGTACTTATGGACCCTAACCTAGCCTAACTCAGAAAAACACCTTCCTACTGCACATGCATAGCTCCTAACACCCTATTCACACCAATAAAGGATATTAAAGAGTGAAATGAGGTGTTTGAGGTAAATATAGTATGGAAAAAAGTACAGTATGAAACATTCTGCCTACTTACAGCAAGTCCATGGCCATCTCGATGAATAACCGCCTCCTCTCGGACTCTGACAGTAAGAAGGATTTCCTGAAGCACTTCCAGTACTCTGTTCAAGAAGTCTTGCACTGAACTTAGTCAATCGCACTCAGAAGTCAGTTCTCTTCACAGTGTGCACTCTTGTCTAACTTATGCTCCATTGTAACTTACTAAGTGTTGCACTCTGCACTTTAACTTTTCCCACTCTTCTAACCATTTTCTAAAGCAAAAACAAACAAGTCTATTTACGTTAAATGTTGTTTCAAAATTGTATTCTCACTCACAACTGTAAATCCTTAACACAACACATTGTTTTTTTCACTACACAACACTGTAAATTCCCGTGTGGTTTAGTGGAGAAGTTCTTGCTGTTTAATCACCGTCAGAGTCCGAGAGTATCACTGGCAGGTGACCTAGCGGTGCGTCGCTGAGTCGTGGTGATGGCGTACCCACTGCAGACGACTCTGAAGACAGACGCAAACTCACGTCGAGCGGTGACTCCACCGTGGCTGATGTGCTGGGCTGTGGCTCGGAGCATGAGGGCCTGTCTTGGGGAGGCAACGGAGTGGAGCCAGGGCTGGGCACAGCGGGGGTCACGGGCCTGAAAAAACTGTCAATGGTTGATTGACGCAAGGACCGACGATTCTGACGATTTATGATGCAATGCCTGAAAGTACGCACTTCCTCCACAAGTCCCAAGGGCCCCATCTCCCTGTCGCAGTCCGGGTGTTCCACGTAGTCGAGAACGAACTCTAGATGTTCCCGGAGTGCGCTCAGCTTGGAGATGGCTGGAGTAGTGTCATGCTGAGAGGAGTCCGCATCATCGTCACCGTCCTCGTCAGAATCTTCAAGCTGGGTACTGACACCTGCAACTGAAGATGCGATCTCGATATCAGACAGTGTCTGATACCCAGGATCGCCCTCGCCGTCATCCAACCACTCACACACATTGTCCACATCAAGATCGTCGCCATGCGTAAGTAGCCTTGCATGGAAGTCATCCACGTCAAACCCTAGAAAATTGTACTCCACATCCGTTCCAAGAAGCAGACGAGACCAACCATTTTCTAGAGTCTTGACAGGGACTTCCTTCCATGCACTGGCCCAGTTGTAGATTGCAGACTTGATGTTGTAGCGGCGAAGGTTTTCCAGAGTCCGCTGGCCTCGCGTGTCCTGTCCCTCCCTGCGCTCGTCCTCGTCCTCGAGAACAACCATCACCTTGTCCAGGAACTTCCGGCGGTATAGGCGCTTTGTTGCCACGATCACTCCTTGGTCCATTGGTTGGATGAGAGCAGTCATATTAGGTGGCAGAAACATGCACCTAATCCGGCCATTCTCAGCCACCAAGTCCTTGTCGCACGGGTGGGCAGGTGCATTGTCGAGGAGAAGGAGGGCCTTTACCTGGTCGCGCGGGATTCCCAGTGTCTTCATCTGGTAATTGATGACCTCCTTGACGAAGTGGCGGTGGAACCAGTGTTTGAAGATCTGGGCTGTAAACCATGCCTTCAAAGAATAGTACCAGACGACAGGAAGGACATCCATCACCCCACAAAGACACCGAGGCTGCTTTGCACGGCCAACAATAACGGGCTTAAGCCGGTGCATGCCATTAGCACTGGCACAACACAAAGCAGATATCCGTTGCTTGGAGAGCTTGCGGCCAGGTACACGATTCTACGTCTCCTCGGCTAGAGTGTTCGTTGGCAAAGAGCGATAGAATAAACCAGTTTTGTCAGCACTGTAGACTTGACCAAGAGTGAGGCCCTCCCTGTCGATCAAGCCCTTCACCTTGTGCCGAAACTCGTCAACTCCATCCTCGTTAGATTCCAAAGCTTCGCCATGAGCTTTACGGTTGGTAAGGCCATGCCGTAACTTGAACGCGAAGAGCCAACCCTCGGATACCTTGAAGTCAAGGGCGTCGTGAAGCCTGGCGAACTTCTCAGCAGCAGCCTTCAGCTCCGTTCCACGTACCATCACACCAGCAGCACGTTGCTGTTGATACCAAATCAACGTGGAGCGGTCGATTTCAGCAAACTTGGGAGTAAACAGCACCTTCCTCTCCACGTTGCGTTTGCTTCTCGACGAGAAGTCAGCCGTGTACTGCATGAGTTTGTCTCGGGATCTCTTGATATCGAACAAAGTAGATCGGGCCAGGTTGAACTCGCGGAGGATGCGGGAAGAAGACCACCCCGCATCTACTTTCTCCAATATCTCCCGTTTCTTCTCCAGAGTCAACACCACTCTCTTCCTCTTCTCAGGTGGCGGGGCCATCATCATATACACTAATAGGAGATCCGAGAGCAGCAGGAGTGCTTGCAGCCGGTAAGGAACCACCACAAAAGCGAGCACGTGGGCAGCCATGACGACAAGCGTGCACTCGCGACGAGAGACAGGCAGAAAGTGGGGAGGATGCAGCCGTGCTCTATCGGACGTCGGAGGAATGACTCGCCACAACAAAGCTGTCCCGCGCTGCATGCGCCAAGTTCATATTACGGGCGGGAAAAATTCGGGTTTTTTTCGAATTTTTTATGGTTTTCGGACCATTTTGGAAATATTGGATCCCGGGACGATTATGTCCGGTTAGTGGGGATGTTCGGATATTGGGCGTTCGGATATTAGAGGGATTACTGTGTATATATATATATATACTGTATATATATATATATATATAAACTGATAGATTTGCCAATCATTAACCCATTGGATCCCACAGTTCCTGGGCGAGCCATTGTATTGGGAGGGTACTAAGCATTCTGTCCTCCGCTTATCGGCTCATAGTATATATATATATATATATATATATATACAGTATTAAAAAACGGATATTACTTTGATTCAGCCAGATTTTATGGTTTGTCAGGTAATGACTGATGTCAGGTAATGCAGCATCAGATAGACAGGGAGAATTATTGTATATAAAAAGAGAATTACATGATAGATGTTGAGTGAAGATGAAGGGGAGCTGCAAGGCTTGGTGGATGAGTTTGAGAGAGTGTGTAAGAAACGGAACCTAAAGGTGAATGTAGGGAAGAGTAAAGTGATGGTCTTTGAGAGAGGTGAAGTCAGTGAATGTATAGCGAGGTTGGATGGTGAGGAATTGGAAAATGTGAGTACGTTTAAGTATTTGGGTAGTGTGATGAGTAAGGATGGAGGTTTGGAGGGTGAAGTGCTTGAAAGGGTACAGCAGGGAAGAAAGGTTGCTGGTTCCTTGAAAGCAGTGATAAGAAACAGGGAAGTGAGCATGGAAGTAAAAAAGTTACTACATGACAGTATTGTGATACCAACTCTAACGTACGGAAGTGAAGCTTGGACGTTGTTGGAAGGACACAAGTCAAGAGTGAGAGCAGTGGAAATGAGTTATTTAAGAGGAGCTTGTGGAGTCACGTGGAGAGACAGGCTGACGAATGAGGATATAAAGGAGCGTTGTGGTGTTGATGTGGATGTGATAGGAAGCATTGTGAGGAACACACTGAGGTGGTTTGGCCATGTGGAGAGGATGGAGGGTGAAAGACTGACGAAGAGAGTGTATGTGAGTGAGGTGGAGGGTGGAAGAGGGAGGGGGAGACCGAGGATGAGATGGAGGGATGGGGTGGAGAGGTATATGAGAGAGGGGGGTGTGAGTTGGGAGCAGGGTAGTGAAATGGCGGGGGACAGGGCGACTTGGAGGCGATTTGTTTGTGGCCACCCCAAACGGGATTGAGGCGTCTGGCAATAGATAGATAGATAGATATTTGTAAAACTAAAGTAGTCCCTCAATTATCCAACGTAATAGAGCCAAAGGGATGTCCAGGTAGTGGTAATGTCCGGATAATGAACAATATCCCCCCTACTATACCCAGACTCTACCTATACCCAAACTCCAACCGATACCTAACCTATTACAGTACAATTCCAGTTAACTGGAGGCTTGGGGAATTTACCATCCTGATTACAGATTCTTCCAGTATTTCTGATATTCAAAACACGTCTATACAAAGGCAATAATTCTCACAACAGTAAATACACTTCAGGTATTCACCACTCACATCAAGGGCCACACTAAGAGATTCCACCTGAAAAACTGCCTCGTAAACACACACCATGGTCATAACGCATGTGCATGCAATGCCTAGCAGTACTGCAAAATGCACAACTCTATTCTGTTAACTATCATTTATTCGGTGTATGTACTGTACTCATAGAAATGGAAAAATAAATAAAATCTTGAACATTTATTGGTGAACTGAAAATCTTGAACATTTATTGGTGAACTGATGTTATGTTAAGATTGTACTGTAGAATTATCATGACACCTGTGCCCCCATGTGAGCTTTGTTTACGGTCCCGGCCCCAACTGACCGCCACCATTCCACCCCTCACCCACCAGTCAGCTGTTTTGCACCTAACTACCGAAATATTCGTTGTATTAACCCTTTAACTGCGGGCATTGTTTTGACCCGACTGGCCCCCCCCGCGGGGGTTCCAGCCAAAATGTAAACAAACTTTAAACCTTTATAACTCTGCAAAGAATAAATCTAGAGCGAAAAATAAGGTACCATTAGAAAGTACTAACCTTCGGCTTTGCAATGATGTAGGTTTCATGATTTCGTTGACTATCACTGGATGGGCAATGCCATTAGAAATGAGCGATCTAAAATCACTATTTTTCGCTCACACACCATTACCAAATGCCAACCTCATTCTGATAATAATACTATAAACATATGTGAACACTGCACATACGATAAACACCCAATCTGTGTTCACTGAGGCAGGTAAAAGGCACTGTAATTGCCCGCACTTCACTGCCACATCAGCGGTGTTGTCACTCACACAGCTGGACAGATACTGATGCGTGTTTGGTCAGGGGTGGGGTGGGGGGCCCGGGGGGTGGGAGGTGGGGGCCCAGGGGGTGGGAGGAGGGAGGTGGGGGTTGGCTGGAGTGAAAGAACTTAATAGCTACTCTCCCTTGAAACAATTGGCATGCGGAAAAAATGCGCGGTATTCAAAATATTCACAAACATTCCAGACTGACACCCGCGGTTTGGTCCAGTTTTTGCAATGTCATTCTGGGATGACACCCGCGGTTAAAGGGTTAAACAGAGACTTAATATACAAAGTAAGTCTAGTTGGACCCCTCTTCTTATTCACTCTCTCCACTACCTGCCGGTCCTACGGCCAGTCTCCTTCTCTCCACCACCTGTCGATTCTAAGGCTAACCTCCTTCTCAGCTCTGCTTCCTAAATTCCTATTTTAGCAGAGGTCGTGTCACGTGGAATATAGTGATGTAAAGTTTCTAGAAGCCTGTGTGTGAGTATGTGTGTATGTGTGTGTATGGTCACGAGGTGCTGTTCGTGTGCATATCAAGCATTCCTCGAGTTAGAGTGTGTAAGCATGTTTACCTTTGCTCGATTCTCGTTGACACACTACCTATCTCATCCCCTGACTTGCTGCTTCTATCTGTCTATCTATCTATCAATCTATCCATCATGCTATCTATTATGATTTGTAATTATAATATGGAGTCCTGACATTGCACCTAACTACCAAAGTATTCGTTGGATGTACTGCACTCATAAAAATGGAAAAATAAAGAAGTAAACTCTTGAACATTTATTAGTGAACTGATGTTAAGACTGCACTGCAGAATTATCACGACACCTGTGCCCCCACATTAGCAGTGTTTATGGTCCCGGCCCCGACTGTATTTCTTCCCCACCTGACCGCCACCATTCCACGGTTCCACCCCTCACCCGCCAATTAGATGTTTTGCACAAATTAAAATGAATGATATACAAAGTGCAAGCATATTATTATTTTTTTCTTCCAACAAAGTAAACATTCATTCCTATTAACATTTTTTTTTTTTTTCAACTCTGCCAGTGCATATGCATTCTAAGATGAATTAATGTGGTGCAAGTTAGAGTCGGTCAGTTAGGAAGAAAAACGCACTGGCGTTTGCTGTTTGCTGATTTGCTTTCCTGAGGTGTCTGGTTTACGAATTCCATGCCTGTCTTTGAGATGATTTAACCATCCAATACTGAAATCACACTCGACTTCTATATTCATTTTACTGTGAAACTCTCTTGCTTTTTCTTGTACAGTATAAGAGGACCAGAAATACGTACTCCCTTAGATCTTGCTAAGCAAAACCACTCGTATGACGAAGAGTATGCCTTTCTTCAATGGACTTACTTGTTTCGCTTTTCATGAAAAATTCATTGAGCTTGGATGCTTGGGTCTTGATATCATAAATCATTGAACTTCCTACATTATATTCAGTTATCAGTGTTTTATAATGTTCGCCTTTTTCAAGTCTATTGCATATGTCCAGCTTTTGTTTCAAGGTAAGCATGAGATGCTTTAGTTTAGTTTGTTCTTTACGCATTTTGGTGTGTAGAAATACCGTTATCAGAGCAACACAACAGCAAGGGAGCTTGTTTACTGTCTGGCGGTAAAAAGTAGACTGGTGATTTATGGATGGTGTGGAGGATGACTGAATTCAAGTAGGGGAAACAGGGGGAGAGGAGAGGTGATAAAGAGGATTTACTAGGGATTTACATTAGCTGGAATTGCCTTCAACTTGCTTTGTCCAGCTTTACCCAGCCTCGCGTGACACGATAAAACGGCGGTTTGGCATCCATTCAAATTGGCGTCCAGTTATAACTTACTGACACATTCACCAGCCCTTGAATTTTCCCGTTTTTCTGAGTATTCCGTTTGTCTGGATACCAGATAGCAGGGATTGTACTGTAGTACAAAACCTCTGCTTACTTTGGCAGTGTTTTCTAGCCTTTCAGGCATATTTAGACATCAAAACGCACACAGGAATATCTAAAACAATGCTACACACCAAGAAAACCATGCAAAAAAAAAAAATAAATAAATAAATAAAAATTAAAAAACACCCTACCTATACACTGCTGTATAGATAGTACCCCTCCTAATTTTGGCACCATTTTCAGGTCCATCTGCCATATTTAGACATCAAAACACACACAGGAATATCCAAAGAAATGCAAAACACCACAAAAACCATGAAAAAAAAAATCTATCTATCTATCTATCTATCTATAGCCCGACGCCCTAATCCCGCAAAGGGTGGCCGCAGACAAAACGCCTCCAAGTCACTCTGTCACCCACCATTTGACTCCCCTCCCCCCAACTCACCCCCCCCCTCCCTCATATACCTCTCAACTCCATCCCTCCACCTCATCCTCGGTCTACCCCTCCCTCTCCCTCCCTCCACCTCACCCACATACACCCTCTTAGTCAGTCTTTCACTCTCCATCCTCTCCACATGTCCAAACCACCTCAGTGTATTTCTCCTAATCTTTTCAACCACATCCACATCTACCCCACAACGTTCCTTCACTTCTTCATTCGTCAACCTGTCCCTCCATGTCACTCCACATGCTCCTCTCAAGTAACTCATTTCCACTGCTCTCACTCTTGACTTGTTCCCCTCTTGCAAAACACTACCTATACACTACTGTATGTACAGTACCCCTCCTAATTCTGGCACTGTTTTCAGGTCAATCTGCCATATTTAGACATCAAAACACACACAGGAATATCCAACGTAATGCCAAACACCAACATAAAAAAAAAAAAAACTGAAAACCAAAAAACACCCTACCTATGCAGTACTTTATGTACAGTACCCCTCCAAATTTTGGCACTGCTGTAAGGTCAATCTGCCATATTCAGACATCAAAACACACACAGGATTATCCATAATACAACCAGTTCTCAAATAATGCATGAATATTGTCCCTGGAAGGTTCCGCTTTATGAGATTTTTGCATTATAGGGCCATAGGTTTACATATTAAAGGGTTTCACAGTTCCCATGCCAGCCACACGTTCAACTTTTGGGGCAATATTTCAGGGACTGTTCCCAGAACATTTACCTATCCAATAATGACTTCATTACATACAAACAGTGGAGGATTCGTCACCTTGAACTGAAGAGGTTGTGGGCTTCCTGGGGGAAAGTGAGTGGGAATCCAAGGCAGGGCAGGATTTCTACTGGTCCACAGTTGGCCTCCCCAAAAGAGCAAAGATAACACACAGCACGAGCGGAGCCTGAGCACAGGAGAAGGGTAGGCTCAAGTGGGACTGGAATGCTCAGTGGACCGTGACGACAGACCACACAGACACATGACAGCCATACATCATTGGCTGATGCAACCTGTGCAATGACTATCACTGCCTGCTTTATGTCTGTTCCCACCGCATTATGACCAATTTTTTCACGTAATGACTGTTTAAACCATAATTTGTGGCCTCAGGCCGCGTAATCCCTACTGTCGTGGCGTAGTACAGTTTTTTAAAAAATGGGCAGATTTTTTCACCCGCATTTTATGTCATTTTCAAGTTTTGACCATTTCCTGGCCTCAAAAATTGCCTTCCGCATTATGTGAGGTTCGCACGCTCAGATTGTGCATTAAGTAACAGCTAACTAATGATAAATACCAAGGAAACTATGCTTAAACAACAAACCTCCAAAAGAAACCTCAGGACAGTTGGAAAATCAGTTATCTGACACCAGTGATAGCTGCTCCCGAGCCACAAAAAAATTCCATAGCCAAATATGCCACCAGAAGTTGGTTAAATTGGTATAAATGGTATACCATCATTTTCCCGGGTGTTTTTACTACAAGTTAATAAAAACACAGAAAACTGATGAGTAAAAGTACAGAAATGCAGTGTGAATAAACAGTGTTCAAGAGTAAAACTTATTTTCATATAACTTCCCACCATCCAAGTGCAAAATTTTGCTGGCACCTTCCAAGAGTTCATGATATGTCTAGATGCAGAATTTCATGAGCTTTCTCATGGTCACTTCAGAATTTTTATACAACCAATAGCATTCAAATAAATCACAAAAATAAAAAAAACTCAAGAGCCAGCGCTACCAGCCCGAAGGAGGGAAGGAAGTGAGGGGGAAGCTGGGAGGGTATGGAGGAGGGACGGGAGGGAGGGAAAAGCGCGGCTGTGGGCAGGATTTTCATCCTTCTGTCACGAGGCAGATGGACACTTTTACCATACATTTACTCATGGATTGTGGTCAGTGTTACACACTCAGTGGCCATGCAGGAACACAACTCCCGGTGACCAGGTAAATTTAGATATTTGGTAGAGAGGCAGACGGCCGCTGTCACCGAACATGTACTTGTGGCTTGTGGTCTGTGTTACATGCTTGGTGGCAGTTATGAAAGACTTATCCCAGTGGTCTCGTGACTTTGGACATTCGGTGGGGATATGTAGGGACATTTTGACACCGTTTGTGGGCTACAGTCATATTACTTGGGTGCTGGAGGTTCCCTGGGAGTGATCAGACCAGCACACAACTTTGACCATTCAGTACAGGGGCAGACGAATATTTTAACTCTGGTTGTGGGTTCCGGCCTATTTCCCCCTCACAGCTCGAGCCCAGCATCCATAATACCAAATGTTTGAACATGTCGGCTGGCCAGCCGAAGTTCTCGAGGATTTTTATGTTCGGATAATGGTATAACAGGGCCAAGGTCCAGTATTCTGGTAATGAACGGGTCCAGATACTGCACATCCAGATAAATGAAGGATTACTGTAATAACTTTATGTTTCTCTTCCTGTTTCTCTCATCTTTCCTGTCACTTTTATTACTCTTCTTCCCCTTTCTGGTGGCTTTACACTGAGTCGCAGGCCTAATAGTTTCCTATAAGCCAGTAAACCATTTATAAACCTGGGTGGCAACCATATAACCAACCCATATGTATTCCCTACGTGTCAACAAATGGGTTGTGGAGGGTTAACGCCCCTCCCCTTAAAACAACTAAATCAAACAGCCAGCCTTTACAGGATTATGGCACCTGGCTATGGACAGATAATGATGTAAATTTAATTCCAAAATGATATTATCTATGCTTATCCCTTAAAAGACGTGTTTTCGTTTTCGTTTTCGTTTTCGTTTTCGTTTTTAAAGGCTCCAACATGCTTGCATGTGTCGGCCTTGGTCACCTAATGGCGGCTCTCCATGCTGCACGATCCATTGCAGCCTCCCTGTTCAGTCCCTTAACCCTAAGGTCACACTTAATGACCTCGTCCCATGTCTTTCTCGGTCTACCCCTCATAACCCCACCCCCAATATTAACACTTCTCACCTTCCTCACCCAACTATCATCCCTCATCCTCTCCACATGTCCAAACCACCTCAATCTACCTCTCCTCATCACAACACCAATACACTCCAGTCCCATCCTACCTCTCAACTCTTCCATTGTAAACCCAGCCCCTCCAGGCCTTGGACGCAGGGACGCACTGCACATCCACCTAATCATTGTCATTTCTGTACGTCTGAGCCGGCGAATGTCTTCCTCCTTCACTGCCCAGGTCTCACTGCCATACAGCATTACACTCCTAACACACGCTGCATACAAAGACCCCTTAGCACGTAGGGAGAGCCCCCTCAATGTCAGGAGAGGCAAGAGCTCCCTGAACTTCTTCCAACCACTTCTCACCCTAGCCACAGAGCTAGCTCCAGCCCCACCTCCAGCAAACAACATGTCTCCTAAATAACAAAACTCTTCCACACACTCAAGAGATTCACCAGCAAGTTCAATTCTTTCACGTCTGACGATCTCCACCTGCTCACCCCGGCACGCCGTACACATAAAATCAGCATTATCTCGCAGTCTACCTCTGATACCACTACATCTCTTATGCACCCATTTATCACACACACCGCACAAGATGGAATTACTTCCCACGCCCTTGTGGCAAACTGCACATGGCCACTTTCCCTCGTCTTTGACAGTACCGCCACCAACCCTAGATATCATCACTTTTGTTTTATCTGCATTTACCCTTAAACCCTTTTGCCCCATACCATCTCTCCACTTCCTAAACCTTTCCTCCGCCTCCCTTTCATTCTCTGCAATCAACACCAAATCATCAGCATACAACAACTCCCACGTGAGTCCGTTTCTAAAGTCACGTGAAAGGGCTTCAAGTACCATGATAAACAACATGGGACTCAAGACTGACCCCTGATGCACACCAACATTCACGGAAAACTCATCACTCAAATCTCCATTCACTCTCACCTGGGTGTGAGCACCCACATACATGGCCATAACCACCCTAACCAGCCACTCCTCCAAGCCAAGCTTTCTCATTGCCCACTTCACCACCTCTCTAGGGACTCTGTCAAAGGCCTTTTCCAAATCAACAAAAACAAAATAAAGATCCCTTCTCCTACCAATATATTTTTCCTGAAGCTGTCGAACAATGAATATGGCATCAGTGGTCCCCCTACCTGGCATAAACCCAAACTGCATCTCATCAATATTCACTCTTTCTCTAATCATACCTTCTAAAACTCTCTCCATTACCTTCATTATCTGATCTAAAAGCTTTATACCTCTATAATTCCCTCTTTCCAGGGCATCACCCTTCCCTTTATACACATTTACAATTACACTCTTCAGCCAATCATCTGGGACAACACACTCATAAATAATCCTATTTATCAGGTCAGTGACTAAACTCACCCCTATATCGCCTGAGGCCTTCAACATTTCGGCAGTCAACCCAGACACACCTGCTGCCTTCCCCACCCTCATCCTGCATATTGCCTCACTCACAGTAGCAGTATCAATCAAAGGCCAAGGGCCAGACACTGGATCTGCTGGCTCCAAACCTTCCCTGTCCCAGTCAAACTCCTCATTCAACAACCGGTTATAATGCTCTCTCCATGCATCTTTAATATCCTCACTGTTCACCACTACCCTTCCTTCATCATTCTTCACACACTGCTCACCTATGATATCCCGATTATCCCTCTTCACCTGACCTGCCACCCTAAATATATTTTTCCTTTCCCCATGAAAAAATATATTTAGGGTGGCAGGTCATGTGTGAGGTACAGTATTTATATTTTTAAAATTAAGGACATCTAAAAATTTTTGGTAAAGATAAATGATATAAATGCTGTATCTGAAAGTAGCCTTGCCAGTGGAGTTGTCTTCAAGCTAACTCCAGTCCCCCACTTTCCAACCTTTAGGGTGGATGATTTTACTATGTTTTCTCTTTCAACAGGATGAGTTTTAACAATGTTTGGGATGAACCCGTATCATGAGGTTGGACCTGTCGGTATTGTGAGGGTGAACCTGCCTGTACTGTGATGAACATGACAACCTACACATGATGAAGATGGACCTGTTTGTTCCATGATGAAGATGAATATGTCTGTACCAAGAGGGGCCTGTACCACAGCAAAAATGGACCTGTTTGTACTATAATAAAGATGGACATAACTGCACCATTATGAAGACGAACCTGTCTATATCTTGACTTACAACATTGGAGGCTTCAGGGCACATTTTTATGCAATATATTAAGCATATTACCTCTCTGATATCCTCTTTTATGTTACTTGTACTCATATACAGCACTGGTATTTCTAGCACTGACACAGTTTGTCTCAGTTATGTACGAGAGGAAAAAAAGCTGTTTTATCCAAAGCAAACAACTGAGGATGAGGTGCTATGAAGTTAAGTATGCCACCTTTGAATGGTGTCTGACAGAGGCACAGAAAAGAACTGTAGACTAAGACTGGTATAAAAGTGGGAAATCTGCAGGTATTTAAGTAATTATACAGTGATGTGAACAGAGATGATAGTGTGGAAGATATGTTCAAGAAATGGGTATAACACGGAAAGAAGGTAGTAGAGAAACTGGAAACAATGACAAGAAATAAGAATATAAGTGTGAGTAAGGAAAGCACTGCATGAGTAAAATATATAATACTGTTCTTATTCTAACTTGGCCTAAAATGGCCATCTTTCAGTTTTAAGTGCTCAGTTGTAACAACAGATCAACAGTAAAATATGGTGCTGGACATAAAGAAGTGCTGTGGAATGGATGGAGAGCCATAGTATTTTTCTGTTTCTGCTACTAAGCTATGTGAAACATCGCAAGACGAAAATCTGGGTCAGGATAAGATGAAAAGACCATCATTTTATCACTTCAGTAGTGTACTGTACAGTAGTAAAGCATGGATTATGCTTAACCCTTTAACCGCAGGCATTGTTTTGCCCCGACTGGCCTCTCCCGCAGGGGTTCCAGCCAAAATGTAAACAAACTTTAAACCTTTATATCTCTGCACAGAATAAATCTAGAGCGAAAAATAAGGTACCATTAGAAAGTACTAACCTTCGGCTTTGCATTGATGTAGGTTTTATGATTTCATTGACTATCACTGGATGGGCAGTGCCGTTAGAAGTGAGCGATCTAAAATCACTATTTTTCGCTCACACACCATTACCTTCGCTCACACACCATTATCAAATGCCAACCTCATTCTGATAATAATACTATAAACATATATGAACACTGCACATACGATAAACACCCACTCTGTGTTCACTGAGGCAGGTAAAAGGCACTGTAATTGCCTGCACTTCACTGCCACATCAGTGGTGTTGTAATCATTACTTTTCGCTCACACACCATTACCAAATGCCAACCTCATTCTGATAATAATACTATAAACAGATATGAACACTGCACATAAGATAAACACCCACTCTGTGTTCACTGAGGCAGGTAAAAGGCACTGTAATTGCCCGCACTTCACTGCCACATCAGCGATGTTGTCACTCACACAGCTGGACAGATACTGATGCGTGTTGGTCAGGGGTGGGGTGGGGGGCCCGGGGGGTGGGAGGAGGGAGATGGAGGTCGGCTGGAGTGAAAGAACTTAATAGCTACTCTCCCTTGAAACAATTGGCGCACGGAAAAAACGCGGGGTATTCAAAATATTCACAAACATTCGAAAATGACACCCGCGGTTTGGTCCAGTTTTTGAAATGTCATTCTGGAATGACACCCGCGGTTAAAGGGTTAAGAGACAAATCAAGGAGTGAGAACTGTTGCAACAAGTTACCCTGAAAGAAGTATTCAAAACAGGGCAGTGTATTTGAGGGGTTCATCACCCTTGACAATGATGACCCTCTACCCAGAGGGGTGGGGGATGGGGAAGAGGTGAGTGGAGCATGTCTGAATAAGTAAGCCCCTCTTGGGGGGAAGGGAAAAAAAAAAAAATGAAAGCTAAACAGTCTGAGGCCATGCAGTGGATAATGGATATTAAAACATATTGTAAGGTTAAGATGCAGTGTTTCCAATATCATGTTTTTTTTTATTTTTACATTTATGACACTAATACATGTTACCCTCAGATGCTCCCCTGAATCATTACACTTTGTAGTAATGATCACATTGTCATAGCATTACTAAGTGGTAAACACAAAATTTATGTATTAATATCTGCTCTTGCCATGTTGCCCTTATATATCAGATCTGTATGTGAAGAGTTCAGGAACAAGGAGCTTTACACGTAACCCATTTTTCAGGTGGTCTAATCTCTGATTTAAATGTACAGTAATCCCTCCAAGATCCGACATAACAGAGCCAAAGGCATGTCCGGGACATGGTCTTGTCCGGGACATGGGAAAAATGCCCCCCAGACAGGTACAGTAATGCCTCAAAATACGATACCCCTAGATGAGATACCTTGGCTTAGCGATGGGGGTACCAATTGCACCAGGCCCCGATACCCGATGGGCAAGCCCTGGTTTAACGATGGGCCCTCCGATGTCGTGCCTGCAGACGACAGGCCAAAATTTTGAATCGTGCGCATTCCCGCAGCCAGCTGAGCCCACCTGCCTCCCAGGATGTGCAGAAACGCTCGCGCAAGCCCCATACCCATCGCTCACCCCGCGCTCACCCATATTGCTCTTCTAGTACTGGCCATATCAGAGTGAGCATCTCCCTTACGCTCGCCTGCCACGTATCGTATTGCACCACCATCATTACGCAAGTTGCTATTGTAGTGCATCGTAACTATGTTCGACCAGTGCCGTAAGTAGAGCAGAGAGTCTAATCGTGTGTGCAGTGCGATATTGTGTGAATTTTGGCCAAAATAAGTGTGATCATGTCTGGTAAGGGTGCCGCACGTGGTGGGGCTAGTGGTGGTACTAGTGAAGGCCCTAGTCGTGGTGGTAAGCGTCCTCCTAGTGGTGGTGCTGGTGATGTTCCCGCGAAGCGTGTCCGTAAGACTGTGTCACTGGAGGTGAAATTGGAAATCCTTAAGTGGCACGACAAAGGGGAAGGTGTGTGTTCTATCGCCTTGGCTCTCCACCTGGCCCAGTTGACTGTCTCCACCATCATCAAGAAGAAGGAGGCCATTAGGGCGCTGCTGGGGAGGTTGCAACCTTATCCGCCTCCAGTATCACCCACCAGCGAGAGCCTGCAATGGAGGAGCTGGAGAGGATGCTGCGCACGTGGATGGAAGATCAGAACCGGCGCAAGGCACCCATAAGGCAGGCTATTATTTGCACGAAGGCTCTCTCGCTCTGGGACGAGCTCAAGGTAAGGCGTGAGCTTGATGAAAGTGAGACCTTTAAGGCTAGCCATGGGTGGTTTGACCAGATTAAGAGGCGGGCAAAGCTCCACCATGTGAAGATGTACGGTGAGGCGACAAGTGCAGATATGGTGGCGGCAGCAACATTTCCTGATGAGCTGAAACACATCATCGCGTAGGGTGGCTATAGTGCGAAGCAGGTCTTGAATTTTGACGAGACTGGGCTCTTTTGGAAGAGAATGTCCTCCAAGACATATCTTGCAACAGAAGATAGGTCTACACCAGGATTCAAGCCCTCAAAGGACCGACTGACACTGCTGCTGGGGGGCAACACCAAGGGCGACCTCAAGTTGAAGCCACTCCTAGTCTACCACTCCGAGAACCCCAGGGCTCTGGTAAGGTATGTTAAGGAGAACCTTGGGGTTATCTGGAAGTTGAACAAAAAGGCTTAGTTGACTTCAGATATCTGTTTGTCATATTTTCACATGTACCTCTCTCGTGTGCTGAAGAGGTATGCGTCTCGTGAAAATCTGGTGAACAGATTTCTCCTGGTGGTGGATAACACGCCTAGCCACCCGCCTGCAATGAAGGAATGGGCCAGCAGTATTAAGGTGGTGCTCCTACCCCCCAGCACCACGTCTTTGTTGCAGCCAAAGGACCAAAGGGTGATCGTTGACTATCTCTCCCGCATGATGAAGCAGTTGGTTAGGGCCTGTAACAGTGACGACAGGACAACTGTACAGCAGTTCTGGAGAGGGTACAACATATGCCACGTCCTGGAGAATATAACTGCAGCATGGGACGAGGTGAGCCAGGTGACGATGAACAGTGTGTGGCGGAAGCTGTGGCCAGAATGTCTTCACTCCTTCACCGGCTTCCCCAAGGGTGTGCAACCTCCACCTGTTGAACGTGTGTGGCAAGACATTGTCAAGTTGTTGCGCAAGGTGGGCTTTGGGGAGGTCGACGAGGATGACATGGAGGAGGTTCTCGAGAGCCACAGAGAGGAGCTTAGCAACAAGGAGCTCCTCAATATGGAGATAGAGCGGGTGCACCAGGAGGCTGAGGAGGAGGAGGAGGTTGTGCCTGAGGTCTGAGCTCTCAACATCAAGATCCTGAAGGATGCAAACAAAGCTGGATGAGCTTACAGACCTTATGAAAACACATGACCCCCTCCCAGGACGAAGCAGGGACACAGCTAATCGGCTCGAGGAGAGTATGAAAGTGTACAGGACAATGCTGGAGGAGAAGAGGGCGGCCAGGCAGACAACAATCACATCGTTCTTTAAGCAGGCCCCTACCAGGCCAGCAAGTCGCACAGGATCTCCCCAGCCACTGACGAGCAGAGCATCTCCCCAACCTTCAACCTGCAGAGAAACACCGAGGGACACCTCCTGCAGAGGACATGCTTGGCCCGTCGTGCTGGACCTAACCTCCAGCCTCACCGTCTCTCGTGTCACCTGTCTCCACTCAGGCACTCTGCCACTCCATCGCTGCCTTCCTCGTCCCACCCTCCATCTCCCACACCACTTCAGCCACTGTCTCTGTCTCCCTCGCCACGATGAGAGCCACCGCAACTGACTCCATCGCTACCTCATCATTCATTGCAGCGGTCTCCCTCACCACCTCACCGGACATCACAGCTGTCTCCCACACCATCCCCTCTATCACTGCATTGCACTCCATCACCACCCCCAGAGCCATCGCATTGCACCTCATCGCCACCGCATCACACCCTATCGCCTCCGCCTGAGTCATCACATCGCACTCCATCGCCAACCCCCTCTGACCCTCCCCTGGAGATAGGGTTTGAGGGCTTTGAGGAGGAGGACTGAGTGTTGGGGAGCACCACATGTCCCCTAGCCTTGGGGGGGATAGCAAGGATGATGGCCAGGACTGGACATGGACTTACAAGAAGTAAGGCATGAGAGGTGTTTGATATTCTCTAACCTATTCCTTATGATTTTCAGGTTTTATTTGTTGCTTTCAGTGAGTTATTTACAGGTGTTAGGCTTGGGTTAGGTTCCTTGACAGCTGTTAGGCCATTTAGACTGCCTTTAAGCCTGTTTTGGGGCTCATCTTCGTGGGTTATGGACTTGGTTTGGGGGGAAATCCAAGGCTGGTAAACGATTCACATTGAAATACATGTTAAAAGTACCCCGATATACGATACCCCGTCTAACGATGGGGTTTTACCTAACCAATTAGATGGTTAAACCAAGGTATGCCTATACTTATGGACCTCAACCCAACCTAACTGTGAAAGCCATCTAAATAACTCCCTACCGGACATGCACAACACCTATTTAAGACCCTATTCACAGAAATACAGGACAGAAATCACGAAATGATGAAAAGGAGCCACAGAATGAGAAATTAGAAGTGAGTATGGAAAATATTTAGCAGTAAACAGGGTACTTACAACATGTCCGTGGCCGTTGCAAAGATTAACCCGCCTCCTCTCAGGCTCTGACAGTGATGAAGGTGCACTTGAACTTGAAGCACATAAAGTAATCCACTGTTGCGCTGCACTTAATCCTTTGCACTCTGAATTCTAATGTCTTAACACTGCACATTCGCGCTGCACTTAATCCTTTGCACTCTGAATTCTAATGTCTTAACACTGCACATTCTGTTCTTTGCGCTACATTTGAAACTCGCCAGTGTTGCACTCTGCACTTAATCCTTTGCACTCTGAATTTTAATTTCTTAACACTGCACAGTCTTTTCTTACTTGTGCTGCACTTGAAATGTGCCAGTGTTGCACTCTGCACTTAATCTTTTGCACTCTGCATTCTAATTTCTTAACACTGCACATTCTGTTCTTAACACCGCACAACACTGTAAATTCCCATGTGGTGTAGTGGTGAGTTTTTTCTGTTTATTCACTGTCAGAGTTGGAAAGTAGGTGTTCCAGGTGGTCATGGGCAACCCACTGCAGACGACTCTGAAGATAGCCGCAAATTCACGTCCAGTTGAGACTCCACCATGGCCGATGTGCTGGGCTGTGGCTCAGAGGTTGACGGCATGTCTTGGTGAGGCAGTGGTGTGGAGCCAGGGCTGGGCACAGCGGGGGTCACAGGCCTGAAGAAAGTGTCAATGGTTGATTGACTTAAGGAATAGTGATTCTGGCGACTGATGATGCGCTACCTAAAAGCACGCACTTCCTCCACAATTCCCAGGGGCCCCATCTCCCGGTCGCAGTCTGGGTGTTCAAAGAAGTCCAGAAGGAGCTCTACATGCTCCCAGAGTGTGCTCAGCTTGAGGATGGCTGGAGTTGTGGCGCGCTGAGAGAAGTCCGCATCATCCTCACTGTCCTCGTCAGAATCTTCCAGCTGGATACTTGTACCTGCAACTGAAGATGCAATCTCAATATCAGACATGAACTGATACCCAGGATTGCCCTCGTTGTCTTTCAACCACTCATGCACTTTGTCCACGTCAACATCGTCGCCAGCCGCACAAGGACGTGCATGGATGTTATCCACGTCAAAACCTAGAAAGTCATGCACCACATAAGCTCCGAGAAGCAGACGAGACCAACCACTGTCCAGAGTCTTGACATGGACTTCCCTCTATGCACAGGCCCAGTTGTAGATGGCTGACTTGAGGTTGTAGTATCGAAGGTTTTCTACAGTCTGCTGGCCTCATGTGTCCCATCCCTCCCTGCGCTTGTCCTTGTCCTCGAGAACAACCATCACCTCATCCAGGAACTTCCGAAGGCACAGCCTCTTCGTTGCCATGATCACTCCTTGGTCCATTGGTTGGATGAGACCAGTCTGGTGGCAAAAACAAGCACCTAATGCAACCATTCTCACCCACCAACTCCTTGTCAGACAGATACGCAGGTGCACTGTCCAGAAGAAGGAAAGCCTTTACCTGGTTGCATAGTATTCCCAGTGTGTTCGTCTGACAACGGATGACCTCCTTGATAAAGTGCTCGTGAAACCTGTCTTAGAAGATCTTGGCTGTGAACCAAGCCTTCACAGAATGGTACCGTAAAACACCCTAACTTCGGACATTTTTTTATGTGTTTTAATGAATAACTGTGTGTAAAATGGTGTAATTTTATCCCTCTTGGTGTCCTGTGGTAGCCAGGGACAGTACCTACTGAATCCATATAATAAAAAAAATTAGCCACGCTAAACTTTTTTTTTTTTTTTTTCCCCCCAAGTGTCCGAAGTTAGGAACAAATTTCCTAACTTCGGACAGCTCTTCCAAACTTTGGACATCCACGTATTTGCCCATTAAACATGAGAATAGTTAATAGCACCTATCTCTGGACACACTGTCCAAACATTGGACACTTTAGAAGTTTTTAAAAATTGTAAAAAAAAATATTGGGTACTTGTGGCCCAAGTTATACATATATAAAGAGAAATATCCAAAAATATCTTTTTTGAGCTCATAAATTGAGATCACATTAAGATGCATCATATCACACTGAAGTGAGGTATTCTGGCCATAAATATAACTAAGAACTATTCAGAAACTTTTTCAGATGAAAAAATTATATAAAAATGTGTTGCATATATTCCAAACTGTAAAGAGAACTGACCTCTTATTCCTAAACAAAACTTCACTTAATTATCAAGTAGATACCTCACTGACTAAATAAATGCATACTGAATTAACATAATATAATGTTAAACACTTCTTCCTGGTTCTAATGACACCCACACACTCACTAATATGCACACACGTCAACAGACACATGCACACACAGGCACATGTTATGAAGGCACCATGGAATGTATTAACAAGCTACACACTTTGGTCTTATACACACACACACACACACACACACACACTTTCCTAACAGGCCTGTGCTTGCAAAACACACACACACACACACACACACACAAACACCTATAATCTTTATTTTTCCAGTAATTTGTCTGTCCGAATTTAGGAATTTATTCTGTAAAATAAAGAAATATAATTAAAACAGTCATAGCAAGATAATTTTTCATTCATTGCCAGACGCCATGTATCCCAAACAGGGTGGCCAAGGGCTTAGAGTTAATTGTTTTACAGGGAAGGGCACTAATCCTCCACCAACCCCACTTGACACGTAGGGAGAACGTTATGCCAACAGCATCTGGTGTTCCCAGGCGGTCACCCATCCAAGTACTAACCAGACCCAACGTTGACACCTTTTTGAAGCCACAATAATGGTGAAATCTGAGTATGGAAAAACTGAATCAAAGAATAAAGAGCTTCTTAACCACAAGGTGAAAAGCAAATTTTTAATGAATTACCCGACGCTTTATACTAAGGTGATGAGGTCATCAGTATTGGTTAAGTGTAGCTGGCAAATTTTGACGCTAGAGTCTGTGGGCACTGGTGAGCTAATACTGTAGTTGGAAATAAAAACAACACATTTCATCAACTGTGGTATTCCAACTTCAGAGGTTTCCAAATCCGATTTTTCAAGGTTGCAGTGGTACTGCCTACTTCAACTCATCATTCTGTTTGTCCTCTCTTCCTACTTCTCCCTTTCCTTCCTGTCACTTTCTGTAAGGTACCTCTTCATTCCACTTCAGGTGGTTCTGCACCAGGTGACAAGCTTTATGGTTTTTTGCAACCCAGGAAACCATTTACAGTGCTGGGTGGTAACCATATAACCAGATAACAGGGTGATGTGGAGCCTGCTATGGTGCCCATGTTAACTGGGTGGAGATGCAAATGCAGCATTCATCCAGGAACCAAACCTCCACACTATTTCCCACACCTCACTGTTGCAGGGCACTGCTGACCATCAAGGAACATCAGTTCACTGCGTGGGGTGGCCCTGCAAGAGGTTGTTGCTTGCCTGTGGTTGATGGGTCTGCTTGGCCAGACAGACTGGGGTTGATCAGCAACATTTAGTCCCTAAACTCACAATCCTATTCAACAAAACATCCCTCAATTCCCTCCCTGTCCTTCCCAATGATGGTGGACAACAGAAGTCTCCTTGGTTAGCAAGATAATGCTTGTATATATTTTAAAACAGTTTATTGCCCAGTACTTACAACACTTTTCCACATATAATCATACTAATCACATTCTTACAATTGAAACTGTTTGTTCTGTGTGAACAAAGTTTCGCAGGGTTAAAAAATGGCGATTCTTTTTCCATTTGATTCATAAATTTTTTTCACCCACACATAGTCAAGCTAGTTTAAGAGGAATTATACACAATAATCTTACCCTACCTACCCATATCATTATTTCTTGCAAATATTGCACTCTCTTCCAATAAACTTGAATGATTACATTTTTTCGCAAAATGTCCAAAGTTTGGGTGCTGTCCGAAGTTATGGTGTTTTACAGTACTAAACGACAGGAATGACATCCATCAACCCATGAAGGCACAAAGGCTGCTTTGCACGGCCAACAATAACGGGTTTGAGATGGTGCATGCTGTTAGCACTGGCACAACACAAAGCAGATATTCGTTGCTTGGAGAGCCTGCGTCCAGGTACACGCTTCTCTGTCTCCTCTGCTAGGGTTTTCGTTGGCAGTGAGCGATAGAATAGACCAGTTTTGTCAGCGCTGTAAACTTGACCAAGCGCAAGGCCCTCCCTGTTGATCAAGCCCTTCACCTTCTGCCGAAACTCTTCTACTATCTCCTTGTTGGCGTTCCAAGCTTCGCCATGGGCCTTACAGTTGGAAGTCCATGTTGTAACTTGAAAGCAAAGAGCCAACCCTCAGATGCCTTGAAGTCTGGGGTGTCATGTAACCTTGCGAACTTCTCGGCTGCAGCCTCCAGCTCTGTACCACACACTAGCACACCAGCAGCACATTGCTGATGATACCAAATCACTGTGGAGCAGTACTTCTGCAAACCTGGGAGGGTACATAATCTTCCTCTGCACGTTGCGTTTGGTCTTCGATGCGAAGTCTGCCAAGTACCAGGTAAGCTTGTCCCAGTATTTCTTGATATCGAACAAGGTAGAGCAGGCCAGGTTGAATTCTCAGAGGATGCAGGATGTTGACCATCCCGCGTCCGCCTTCTCCAATATCTCCCTCTGCTTCTCCAGAGTCACAACCACTGGTTTCCTCTTGTCAGGCAGCAGGGCCATCGTCACACACACGAGTAAGAGGCAGCAGAGGAACAGCAGGGCCTGCATCAAGTAGGGCACCACCACAAAGGCGAGCAAGTGGGCAGCCATAGCGACGAGCGTGCAGTCATGACGGTAGGTATGCAGGGGTGCTCTACCAGATGTCAGCAGAACTACACACCAAAACACAGCTGTTCGTGACTACGCAGCAAATTCAAAGTATGGTTGAAAACATGTCCCCCTCCCCCTTTTCGTGTGTGTGTGTGTGTGTGTGTGTGTGTGTGTGTGTGTGTGTGTGTGTGTGCGCGCGCCCAGGCCAAAATGGCCGGGACTTGGGCATCCGGGTCTTATAGAGATTATTGTATCTGGCGCTAAAATGGGACATAACCGGTGGTTCTATGCCATATCTGGCACTGACGTGTATGAACCAACTCGTAAAAGGTTGTCAACCGGCGAAGAATTACTGTATTACTCTACTGTATCATTATTTTATTGTATTTTAGACTAAATTATCATCTTTTACTCATGGGAAAATTTTTAGGATAAAGGTTCGAGATGGATAACAATGCAATATCCGGCTCGACGCTGAATATTGAGCCAATGGGGGGTACTGTGCAATTTCCAGGAGTTTGCTTTAACCGGCATAGGGCTTGGCTGAATTATGCCCGATAATTGAGATTTTAAAAGTAAACTTTCAATTATCTGTCGGTGCAATATCAAGCCCAACACAGTTCCCAGTGCAGCTATCTTGGCTCAATTAATTCCTATGTGCTAGGAAGCAGCATATGCCTTGGCAAAATGGGGTGGTAGGGACTGCTGGGTGATGGGAAGAGCCACTAAGGTATTCCTGCCATCATTTGAACTGTCCACCATTTGATCTCGGCACCAAAGGGTAGGGAGGAACTACCTCCACCTCACGCAAGCGTATCACAGTCTGCTCTGAGACCTTGCCAGGTGAAGAACGATAATTTCAGAAACTTCTTGTCTGACTCCATTCCCGCCTCACATGGACTCCTTCCCTCATCCATCCCTGCCATGCCTCTTTCCAAGGATACAATAAGGGGCTCAGTGATAGTGCCATAGGGCATGGCTTGGATGCCATTGTGTCTAGTTTAACTAAGAGAGGAGAAGTTATCATGTTGACGGCAAAGCCAAAGTTGGGGTCGTGTGCACATGCACAAATAGTGTACAGTAATCCCTCAATAATCTGGCATAATAGAGCCAAAGGCATGTCCGGATAAGGAACAATATCCCCTCTACTATAGCCAGACCCTACCTATACCCGACCTCCAACCTATACCTAACCTATTTGTACAGCATCTCTGCTTCCTTTGGCAGTGTTTTCCGGTCAGTCAGGCATAGACATCAAAACACACATAGGAATATCCAAAATAATGCTAAATACCATGAAAACCACGCAAAAAACACTGAAAACCAAAAAACATACTATCACTGTATATTATTGTATGTACAGTACCCCTGGGGGTAGGGGGGTTTCAAGAATACTCCCCCAGTATCCCTGCTTGTCGTACAGGGCGACTAAAAGGGTTGGTGGTGGGTTAGTGCCCCATCCCATAAAAAGAACTAACTAAAAAAGCGAACAAAGCGCCTCGGACCCGGACGGACCATACGTTGACGACTAAGGAACGGACGAAGGACATTCTTAGGGTGGGAACGTGGAATGTGAGAGGAGTGAATAATGAAGTGAAAGAGAGAGAGATTGTTCAGGTGCTTGAGGATGTAAAAGTGGATATATGTGGATTAACTGAAACTAAATGGAAGGTGAAAGGGTGAGAGAATGGGAATATGGTTTAGGTATATGTGCAGGAGTCAATGAAAATGAGAGGGCAAGAGAGGGACTATGTCTGATGATAAGCAAGAAGTGGAAGGAGAATATAAGAGAGTATGGAACACTGGGTGCAAGGATTGTATCGGTGAGGATGAAAGTAGGTATACAAGCATGGGCGATTGTATGTGTGTATGCCCCGACAGAGGATCGAGTGGCAAGAGTGAAAGATGAGTTTTGGGCGAGTGTAGAAGCGTGTATGGACAAGTTTGAGAGGAGCTAGAGAGTGCTGTTGATTGGAGACATGAATGCCAAAGTTGGGAATGTACGAGTGGATGGAGTGGTTGGTCAGTGGGGTGTGCCAGCTGACGTAGATGGGAATGGAAGTGCTTTGGTGGACATCTGTGCTTGTAAGAGGTTGGCAATAGCCAACACCTACTTTCGGCATAAGATGATCCACCGGTATACATGGAGAGTAATGAGGAGGATGGATGGTGAACTTGTTGAACGAAAGGCAATGATAGACTACGTGTGTGTGGATGAGCGAATGAGAAGACAAGTGTTGGATGCAAGAGTGTGGAGAAAGTGGGGGAATGGAGTCTCGGACCATCACTTAGTGATGGCCAAGGTAGAGCTGCAAAGAAAGTGGTTGAGGAGACAAAGGGGAAGACAGGAGGAAGCAACTCCTGTGAGAAGAGTGGAGAAATTGCAAGATAGTGAGAAAATGACAAGGTATAAGAGCATAGTGGAAGAAAGACTGGGAAGGTATGAGCTAAAGCAGATGGAAGAGGTGGAAGACGTACAGTATGTAAGATATTCACGGAAGAGATAGGCGCAGCGTGTGAGGCGGTTTGTGGAGTGAGGAGGAGATGCAAGGGTGTGCAAGGGACAGCATGGTGGAATGATGAGGTGAAACGAGCTGTGGAACAAAAGAAGAAGGCATATAGTGAATGGTTAGCGAGTAGAGGTAGGGGAGAAGATGAGAGAGAGAAGAGAGAGGTATATGTGAGCAGGAGAAGGGAAGTTAAGAGACTGGTGGAGAGTAAAAAGAAAGTGGATAAGGAGTTTGGGAGGAATCTGAGTGTGAAATGGAGGGAGAGTAAGAAATTGTTTTGGAAGGAGGTAAAGAAAGTAGGGCAGTGTGAAAGGGGAAATAGTAGGGGAGTGAAAGATAGGAATAATAGATTGTTGGTGGAGAAGAGAGAGAAACTGAGGAGATGGAAGGAGCACTTTGAGGATTTGTTGAATGTGGAGAGTGAGAGCAGTGCGAGTATAAGTGGTTGGGGAATGGCTGGGAGAAGAAGAGATGGGAGGAGGGAGGAAGAGATCAGTAGGGCGGAAGTAGTGGAAGCGATGAAGAATATTAAGTTGGGAAAGACCCCAGGAATTGATGGAATGTGTGGTGAAATGCTTAGGTATGGGGGTGAGCTTGTTGTGGAGTGGATATGGAAGTTGTGTAGATTGGCTTGGGAAGAGGGAAGGGTTCCAGAGGACTGGAAATCAGGTATAATTGTTCCTTTATACAAAGGAAAAGGAGAGAGAGAAGTATGTGGTAACTATAGGGGTATTTGCCTACTTAGTGTGACTGGTAAAATATATGGCAGAATACTCATTGATAGGGTTAGGCATATGACAGAGGAGCTAGTTGGAGAAGAACAAGGGGGATTTAGGAAGGGAAAAGGGTGTGTAGATCAGATATTTGTTCTAAGATGTTTAGTGGAGAAGTATCTAGAGAAGGGAAGGAAAGTGTATGCTGCCTTCATGGACTTGGAGAAAGCTTATGACAGAATAGATAGGCAAAGTATGTGGAAGGTATTAAGAATATATGAAGTGGAGGGGAAATTGTTGAGTGCTGTGAAGAGTATGTACGAGGGAGATAGGGTTACGGTGCGAGTGGATGGTGAGATGAGTGAGTTCTTTGATCTCAATGTGGGACTGAAACAGGGTTGTGTGATGTCTCCATGGTTGTTTAATATATACATGGATAGGGTTGTAAAGGAGGTGCAGGGTAGGGCAGTGGATGTGGGGGTGGCTCTAATGAATGAGGGTGAGATTTGGAAGCTTCCGGTGTTGCTGTTTGCTGATGATACAGTACTTTTGAGTGAAGATGAATGGGAGTTGCAAGGTTTGGTGAATGAATTTGGGACAGTGTGTAGGAGGAGGAATCTGAAAGTTAATGTAAACAAAAGTAAAGTTATGGTGTTTGAGAGGAATGAAGTCACAGAGTGTGCAGTGAGGTTGGATGGTGAGGATATGGAGACTGTGAGTGCATTCAAGTACTTGGGTAGTGTGATGAGTAAGGATGGAACTTTGGGGGATGAAGTGCGTGAAAGGGTACAGCAGGGAAGGAAGGTCGTTGGTACACTGAAAGCAGTGATGAGAAATAGGGAGGTGAATATGGAAGTTAAGAAGTCACTGCATGATAGTATTGTGATCCCTACCCTGACGTATGGAAGCGAGGCATGGACCTTGCAAGAGGGGAACAAGTCAAGAGTGAGAGCAGTGGAAATGAGTTACTTGAGAGGAGCATGTGGAGTGACGTGGAGGGACAGGTTGACGAATGAAGTGAAGGAACGATGTGGGGTGGATGTGGATGTGGTTGAAAACATTAGGAGAAATACACTGAGGTGGGTTGGACATGTGAAGAGAATGGAGAATTAAAGACTGACTAAGAGGGTGTATGTAGGTGAAGTGGAGTGAGGGAGAGGGAGAGGTAGACTGAGGATGAGGTGGAGGGATGGAGTTGAGAGGTATATGAGGGAGGGAGGGGTGAGTTGGGGGGAGGGGAGTCAAATGGTGGGTGACAGAGCGACTTGGAGGCGTTTTGTCTGCGGCCACCCTTTGCGGGATTAGGGCGTCGGGCTATAGATAAATAGATAGACAGTACCCCTCCTAATTATGGCACTCTTTACAGGTTAATGTGCCATATTTAGACATCAAAACACACAGGAATATCCAAAGTAATGCAAAAAAAAAAAAACTATCTATACACTACTGTATGTACAGTACTCCTCCTAATTTTGGCGCTGTTTTCATGTCATTCTGCCATATTTAGACATCAAAACACATATAGGAATATCCAAAGTAGTGCTCAAACACCAGGAAATCCACACACACACACACTGAAAACCAAAAAACACCCTACCTACACACTACTGTGTGTACAGTACCCCTCCTAATTGTGGCACTGTTTTCAGGTCAATCTGCCATATTTAGAAATCAAAACACACATAGGATTATCCATGTTAATGCTAAACATCAAGGAAACAATGCATAAACAACATCCACAAAAAACCTCCAGATGGTTGGAAAATCAGTCACCTGACACCAGTGATAACTGCTTCTGGGCCACAACACAAGTCCACGGCCAAATATGCCACCGGAAACTGGTTAAATGGTATAAATGGTATACCAACATCTCCACTGGTGTTTATACTGTAAGATAAGCTAATAAATACACAGAAAACTGATGATTAAAAGTACAGAAATACAGAGAATTTTGTTCAAGAGTAAAACTTACCTTCATATGTCTTCCCATCATCCTAGTCCAAAATTCTACCAGCACCTTCTAAGAGCATGTCTAGATGCAAAATTTCATGAGCTTTCTCACGGTCACTTCGGAATTTTGATACAACTGATAGTATTCAAATAAACTGCAAAAAAATTTAAAAACTCACAAGTCAGACTTCTCAGCGCAAAGGAGGGGAGGGAGTGAGGGGGGAGCCAGGAGGGTATGGAGGAAACTGTATACATTTGAGTTTGCTTTGGTGTGGTGACATCATGTCCGGTCAGCGTGATCAGCAGTACACAGGCTATCAGAGGCGTTCTGGCGGCTTTCTGTAACATCGCTAAGTAAGTATATTTCGTTTGTTCTCCAATATTTTTTTGATCGAAACTCAAATGTCAATCATCTGAGATGTATGCAGTGCTAAAATAATTTTCCTTGAGAACTCAGGTCTATTGGGAAACAGCTCAAATCCTTGTGTCACTTTTGGTACTTTTTCTTTCTTTATTGTATATTCTTTGAATGACAAAGGTGCTCAGGGGTTAACCTAACCCCCCCCTATTTCTTAACAATTTTATGGGAAAAATAGGCTCATTATTTGACCAATTCGTTATTTAAAGTTATTTAACCACTTTTTATGAGATGCATCCCCGTCGAATAGCGGGTGATAGATGTATTAAGAAACTCTATCTATCTATTTACTGCCAGATGCCTTAATCCCATACGAGGTGGCCACAAACAAATGGCCTTCATGTTGCCCTGTTCCCTGCCACCTCACTACCCTGCTTCCAGCTCACACCCCCTCTCTCACGTACCTCTCCACTCCATCCTTTCATCTCATCCTTGGCCTCCCCCTCTCTCTTCCTCCTTCCACCTCAATCACATACTCTCCTCATCAGTCTCTCACTCTCCATCCTCTCCATATGGCCAAACCACCTCAGTGTTTCTCCTAACACTTTCAATCACATCCACATCCATACCACAACACTCCTTCACTTCCTCATTTGTCAGTGTGTCTCTCCATGTGATTCACATGCTCCTCCCAAATAACTCATTTCCATTGTTCTCACTCTCGACTTCTGTCCCTCCAACAAGGTCCACGCTTCACCTCCATACATTGAAGTTGGTATCACAATACTATCATGTAGTAACTTTTTCACTTCCATGCTTACTTCTCTGTTTCTTATCACTACTTTCAAGGAAACAGCAACCTTTCATCCTTGTTGTACCCTTTCAAGCACTTCATCCTCTAAACTTCCATCCTTACTCATCAAACTACCCAAGTACTTAAATGCACTCACATTTTCCATAAGAAACTTATTCTTCTCAAATAACAAACCCAATAAACTTTTATCAGCAGGATAAGTATGGTACCATATTTAACACTAGAGCTTGGCAGCACTCATCCATAATAAAGATGGTAATTTTTCACTTCCCAGAAGACTTAATTCAGCCTTATGGGATATTACTACTGCGAGCTATATAATAATTTTACTGGTAACAAAATTATTGTTCTTAATAAGAATGACTACATAAACTAGATTGTTTACACATACCGACCATTAACAAAGAATCCATTCGATACAGTTAATAAATCCTTTAGCTCTAAACTTCCCGATATTGCTTCTCAGTGCCCTGATCCTAACTTCTTTAATTTATACACAATATTGCTTCTGTACCATACAGACTCCCCCAAATTCACAAGCCTTGTGTCCCCCTCCGCCCTAACATTTCTTCTGTAGGTTCCATTGGTTATCACCTTGCCAAATTGTGTGCTTCTGTTTTAACTCCTTATGTGGGTGTTTTTTCAGATTCACACATCACAGGATTTCATTAATAGATTAAACGATTTTGCTACTAACAATGACATTTCTTTACATGAGAAGGTCAGTTTTGATGTCACTGCTCTATTTACTAGTGTTCCACTTAAAGATGAGTTACGGTTTTTGGTTGAAGATCAGAATGGTGTCTTTATTCCCCCTATTCCAATAATAAAATTGAGATAGATGAGAATGGCAGTGCGTTAGTGGACATTTGTGCCCAGAGGGGGTTGGTGATAGCCAATACCCTCTTCAGCCACAGAATGATCCACAGGTATACATGGTGAGTGATGGGAAGGGTGGGTGGTGAAATGAATGAAAGAAGGCAATGATTGATTATGTGTGTGTGGATGAAAGGATGCGAAGATGTATAATGGATGCAAGAGCTTATAGAGGATGGGGGAGTGGACTTTCTGACCACTCCTTGGTGGTGGTCAGAATCAAGATCCAAGTAAGATGAAGAAATAGAAGAAGGGAAGGACGGGAGGAAGGAGTAGTTGCAAGGAGAGTGGAAAGGTTACAAGAGGATGAGAAAAAGGCAGAATATAAGAGAGAAGTGGAGGAACGATTGGGTAAACATGAATTGGAGCAGATGGGGATGTGGATGGTGTGTGCAGGATATTCACAGATGAAATATGTGCAGCATGTGATGTGGAGTGTGGGGTGAAGAGAAGACAGAAGGGGGTGCAAGGAACAGCATGGTGGAATGAAGAAGAAAGCATACAATGCATGGATGAGAAATAGGGGCGTGGAAGAAGATGAGAAACGGAAGACTTATATGTAGAAAGGAGGAGAGAGGTGAAAAGATTAGTAAGAGAGAGTAAGAAGAGAGTGGATGAGGAATTTGGAAGGAATTTGAGTGCAAAGTGGAGAAGTTGTAAGAAAATGTTCTGGAAAAAGGTGAAGAAAGTAAGACAGGGTGGCAGTGAAGTTAGTAGGGGAATGAAAGATAAAAATGGTAGATTACTAGTGGAGAAGGGACAAAAAGTGAGCAGATGGAGAGAACACCTTAAGGAATTGTTGAACACAGAGAAAGGAAGTAATGCGAGTATAAGTGGCTGGGGAATGGCTGGTAGGAGGAGGGAGGTGA
Organism: Coenobita brevimanus; assembly: GCF_032717465.1. Taxonomy (NCBI): domain Eukaryota; kingdom Metazoa; phylum Arthropoda; class Malacostraca; order Decapoda; family Coenobitidae; genus Coenobita; species Coenobita brevimanus. The sequence continues at coordinate 11,099,300 of NC_137042.1, forward strand.
GAAGACAGGAAGAAATCAGTAGGACAGAAGTTGTGGAAGCAATGAAGAAAGTCAAATTGGGGAAAGACCCAGGAATTGATGGAGTGTGTGGTGAAATGCTGAAGCATGGGGGAGAGATAGTAGTAGAATGGATGTGGAAGATGTGCAGACTGACCTGGGAGGAAGGTAGAGTCCTGGAGGATTGGAAGTCAGGCATAATTATTCCCTTGTACAAAGGAAAAGGGGAAAAAGAAGTGTGTGGTAATCACAGGGGCATTTGTCTTCTTAGTGTAATAGGAAAAGTGTATGGTAGGATACGTATTGACAGAGGTAGGGAAATAACAGTGGAATTAGTTGGAGAAGAACAGGGAGGCTTTAGGAAGAGAAGAGGTTGCGTAGATCAGATATTCATGCTTTGATCCTTAGTGGAAAAGTTTCTAGAGAAGGGCAAGAAGTTGTATGCGGCCTTCATGGATTTAGAAAAAGCAAATGACAGGGTGGATAGACAAGGATTGTGGAAAGTATTAAGAATATATGGAGTAGATGGGAAGTTGCTTAATGCTGTGGAGAGTATGTATGATGGTGCTAAGGCTTCAGTGCGTGTGGATGGTGAACGAGTGAATTTTTCTCTCTGAGGTTGGGTTGAAACAGGGATGTGTCATGTCTCCATGGTTGTTCAATCTGTACATGGATGGGGTAATAAAAGAGATACAAGGCAGGGCAGTGGATGTTGGAGTGGCCCTAGTGAGAGAGGGTAGTGTTTGGAAACTCCCTGTACTGTTGTTTGCAGATGATACTGTGTTGTTGAGTGAAGATAAAGAGGAGCTGCAACGCTTGGTGGATGAGTTTGGGAGAGTGTGTAAGAAATGGAATCTAAAGGTGAATGTAGAGTGATGGTCTTTGAGAGAGGTGAAGTCAGTGAATGTACAGCGAGGTTTGACAGTGAGGAAATGAAAAATGTGAGTACCTTTAAGTACTTGGGGAGTGTGATGAGTAAGGATAGAAGTTTGGAGGGTGAAGTGCTTGAAAGGGTACAACAAGGAAGAAAGGTTGCTGGTTCCTTGAAAGCAGTGATGAGAAACAGGGAAGCGAGCATGGAAGTGAAAAAGTTACTACATGACAGTATTGTGATACCAACTCTAACGTATGGAAGTGAAGATTGGACGTTGCTGGAAGGACACAAGTCAAGAGTGAGAGCAGTGGAAATGAGTTATTTAAAAGAAGCCTGTGGAGCCACATGGAGAGACAGGCTGACAAATGAGGATATAAAGGAGCATTGTGGTGTGGATGTGCATGTGATAGGAAGCATTAGGAGGAACACACTGCGGTGGTTTGGCCATGTGGAGAGGATGGAGGGTGAAGAGTGTATGTGAGTGATGTGGAGGGGGGGAGAGGGAAGGGGAGGCCAAGGATGAGATGGAGAGATGGAGTGGAGAGGTATATGACAGAGAGGGGTGTGAGTTGGGAGCAGGGCAGTGAAATGGCGAGGGACAGGGTGACATGGAGGCGATTTGTTTGTGGCCACCCCATATGGGATTAAGGCATCTGGCAATAGACAGACAGATAAATAGATTAGGCTTTTTGTTTGTAATAATTTTTTTTCTCTGTCATAACAGATTTCATAAGCAAACCTTTGGTGTTGTTGCTATGGGTAGTCCTCTCTCCCCAATGCAGGGTAACATATTTATGGTGTACTTGGAATCAGAATTGCTTCCCACTTTGTCTAATTTCCGCAAGCAGGTTTGTTACGTGGATATTTTTGTTCTTGACCTGCCCAACAGGTTATACCTGAGTTCACTGGTGTACTTAATGCATTGTCTCCATCCACTTCCTTCACTTCTGAGGAGGAGGTGGATAACAAACTTCCGTTTTTGGATACAGGCAGTCCCCAACTTACAAAAATAAGTGGTTCGTAAAGGTCTTTCGTAAGTCAATTTTTCATAAGTCCACCTCTCATTCTTATACTATCTCTCTCTCCAATCCAACCCTAATCCCATAATACCAAGGACACAAAGTTCTTTCCCTCTACCTCATCTCCTTTATACTACACACCTACTTCTGTACTATCCTCACTCTCTCTCTCTCTCTCCTCCTCCTCCTTCTCCTACTCCTCCTCCTCCAGATTAAAACCCATTATTGTCTCCACTCCTCCACTTATCCCCTACCCTTCCCTGAACTGCAATTATCACCACACTTCCTTCTCAGTATCTTCACCTGACTCCATCCTTCCTTGCTATGACTGACCTGCCACACACACACACACACAATTGTTTTCGTATCTGTGGATTTTTCGTACATCAATCTTTCGTAAGTAGGCATCTGACTGTACTCTTGTTCATAGCACACAACAGGGATTTAAATTTTCTCCGTATAGAAAATCTACTCATTTCGGCAAGTAATTAAACTATTTGTCACATCATCCTACACATGTGAAACTTGGGGTTGTAAAATCCATGTTTCTCCACGTTTTACGTTTGTCAAGCCCTTAACCCCTTAACTGCGGGGCGTCACTTTCGTGATGCTCGGGCGCAAGGGATCATATCGCGGGGCGTCACTTTCGTGATGCTCGGGTGCAAGGGATCACACCGCAGGGCGTCACTTTTCTTTCGTGATGCTCGGGCGCAAGGGATCATATCGCGGGGCGTCACTTTCGTGATGCTCGGGTGCAAGGGATCACACCGCAGGGCGTCACTTTTGTGATTCTGTGTTATTTTTAATTCACCTGGGCTTTCAAGTGGTGCCTTGTATCATCTGTCAGTACTGCCAGTGTCCAGCTATAGTCAGCGCTGCTAATGTCATCTGTACTCCCATCCATTGTTGACAATTTAGCCATTTTTCCCCTGTCCTTGACTCCCCTCCTTACCTCCCCTCCATTACCCTCTCCTCCCGCCTGCCCAGCCCCGCCACGCTATGCAAATCCTGCCTGGATTTTTCCAATCATTTCATCCATTGAAATATGCTCTATGCCCTATTCTTATACAAAATAATATATATAAAAAAAAGAGAAAAGGTACTTGACACTGCCATACACCTGGAATGGGCTAATTATCACCTGGCAACACCCCATGTGCACTCGTTCGCTAATTATCCCTGTTTATTTCCCCTTGAAATATGCCGTATGACCTATTCTCGTGATAAAAATATATATAAGAAAGGAAGGGAGAAGCCTAAGTGATATTTACATTCACCTGGAACTACCTAATTTATTATGTATTGTCTGGATTTCCTGCCAATCATTTCACAACATATAAATTAGCAGCTGTCACCACACTGACACTGTCAACCCTTCCCTGCCCATATATGCCATCTGTACTCCCATCCACTGTTGACAATTTAGCCATGTTTCCCCTGTCCTTGACTCCCCTCCTTACCCTCTCCTCCCGCCTGCCCAGCCGTGCCACACTATGCAAATCCTGCCCAGATTTTTCCAATCATTTCATCCATTGAAATGTGCCCTGTGCCCTATGTTTATACAAAATAATATATTAAAAAAAAAAAAGAAAAGGTAACTGATACTGCCGTACACCTGGCATGGGCTAATTATCACCTGGCAACACCCCACATGCACTCACTTGCTAATTTTCCCTGTTTATTTCCTCTTGAAATATGCCATATGACCTATTCTCGTAATAAAAATATATACAGGTGTATGAAAGGAATGGAGAAGCTATCTATCTATCTATTGCCAGACACCATAATCCAGTACGGGGTAGCCATTTGACTCTGAGTTATTTGTTTTACAGGGAGGGGCACTAACCCTCCACCAACCCACTTGACATGTAGGGAGCACGTATGGTTTGGTTATATGGTTACCACCCAGCATTGTAAATGGTTTGTTGGCTTACAGGAAACCATTTGGCTTGTCACTCAATGTAAAGCCACCTGTAATGGAAAGAAAAGCAATAAGTAGTGACAGGAAAGATGGGAGAAATAGGAAGAGAGGAGGGCAGGCACAGAAAAAGAATGATAAAGGCTAAGAATGAAGTAGACAGCACTACATCAGAAGCCTAAGTGATATTTACATTCACCTGGAACTACCTAATTTATTATGTATTGTCTAGATTTCCTGCCAATCATTTCACAGCATATAATTTGGCTGCTGTCACCATGCTGACATTGTCAACCCTTCCCTGCCCATAATACGCCACATCATCCAGTTTACTGTCATCTTTTGAGGTGAAACCATGTCGGATTTGCGCCTCTACATTTCCGCCGCTTCTGAGCCCACTGCAAAGGGCCCTGTGACCTCTACCCCTACTAAACCTCGTGTGGGAAGGGGTAAAGGACTAAGGGACTCTGCTGTGGAGGGTGAACTGGCTAATTTATCCATGATAATGATGGACAGTGACTACGATCTTTCTGGTGAATCATGTGATGAGCCAGTGGAGGAAATTGTGACAAACTCCCAGTATGAGTGCTTCAGTGTCCCAAGTTTGTCCTGGCTCCAAGGGAAAGGACCCCTTAGTTACTGCAAGTGACAGTGCATAACATAGTGTAAATAAAATAGAAATGTTAATAATGTAAATAAAATAGAAAATGTAAATAGAAATGTAAATACTGTAATTACTAGTTAAGATGTCACTGCATGATGGTATTGTGATCCCTACCCTGACGTATGGAAGCGAGGCGTGGACCTTGCAAGAGGGGAACAAGTCAAGAGTGAGAGCAGTGGAAATGAGTTACTTGAGAGGAGCATGTGGAGTGACGTGGAGGGACAGGTTGACGAATGAAGAAGTGAAGGAACGTTGTGGGGTAGATGTGGATGTGGTTGAAAAGATTAGGAGAAATACACTGAGGTGGTTTGGACATGTGGAGAGAATGGAGAATGAAAGACTGACTAAGAGGGTGTATGTAGGTGAGGTGGAGGGAGGGAGAGGGAGGGGTAGACCGAGGATGAGGTGGAGGGATGGAGTTGAGAGGTATATGAGGGAGGGGGGGGGTGAGTTGGGGGGAGGGTAGTCGAATGGTGGGTGACAGAGTGACTTGGAGGCGTTTTGTCTGCAACCACCCTTTGCGGGATTAGGGCGTCGGGCTATAGATAGATAGATAGAATAGATAGAATATGAGGATGACTAATGACAGTGCAAGTGAAAGCTTCGCTCTCTATGCTAGTTTACTGAATGAGAAAGTGAATGTCTGAAAAGAAAATAAACTACTAGTAGTTAGGGAAACTTATGGATAAATATTGTATATATAAATAAGTGTAATAAAGTACTAGGAATATAAAGTATGTGTGTGTTTATAAATAATAAATGACAGCTCCGCCTCAAAATACCAGCGGGGAACAAGCGTGGGTGGAAAGCTCGTACACGCTCATAATTTACATTGCTTTCACGGTGTTTTTTTTCTAGGAGTATGGATTCCAAACTACTTGAAATTCATGTATAGTGTTTGTAGTGATAATATCAGGCAGTGGTAACCATATTACGAGGTATCGCGAAGTGTAAAGTGGAGACTTCGTTACCCAACTTCAGAAGTCTCCACAGGTCCTACGGTAGTCGATGAAGGCTCAACAAACATCCCGGAGAAAGCTGAAGGTATGTGCCATATGCATACATAATTATAATACTCTATGAATAATAACTGATTTTTGGCAAAATATTTTTAAAAAGTCAGTCGGAGTGCGATTATCCCTGCGGGGACAGGCATGGCACGCTTCCTAAATCCCCGCGGTTAAGGGGTTAATTTCTTGACCAGGAGTTGACCTCTTTAAAAGATGCTGTTAATAACAAATGTTTGTCACAGGCTCAGACAAAATTCTACAACCTCCCTGATGGTGTGCATGTGCTGGTTAAGCGATATGCCACCTTATCTTTGCCTCAAACATTAGCTTCAAATTATATATCACCTCTTCTTAAAACACACAATGTCAGGGATGTTCATACTGAAACAAACACCTTCAAATGCTGTTTGGTGCATACCAGACTTGAACATGATGGTCAGAAGGCTGGCACTTACACTATCCCTTGTAAAGACTGTTCTTACCTAACTGTATCTTTATAGGAATGAGTCAGGCTCATACTGTCCCATGTCTTAAACCATTTTATCATACATATCCTCAACCTGAGGCGTCCTGATAACGTATGGATACATTGCAACGTTCTGTCATGGTGAATCCCGATAACACATCCATACGTTTTGCAATAGCAAGGTCCGTCATTTCCACAATTTTCAAATTTTGCAGGTGATTTTTGGTACGTAGATATGGGACACCTTCCTCTACCTGCTGCCAGGCAGGGACACTGCCTTACCCCGCGTGACCTCCCACAACCCCCACCGCACACCATTGTCTCAGCAACTCACCTGTTAGCAGTGACCTGGCCAGTAAAGACATGTCATGCCACGGTACAAAATTCAAGGCAAGAGTGATTCCCCAATCAATGACCATGTGGAGGACAAAGATTACGTGGAAGAAACGAGCATTAGCGATGAGGTAACATCACCAAGGAGGGTGTGGTATGTTGATGTGTTCCGTGAATGAAGCAACAATTATATCGCCTATATTATTGTGTGAAAACTAATATATTCTTGTACTACATATAAATTCGTACCAAATGAACAAATATCTACCTATTCTGAGTGGTTTGCAATAGTTACCACTACACAGAAAATGCGACAACCGCAGGGTGACTCCAGAGAAGACGGTACCAGGTGTTTAAAGGGTCACCTGTTTAGACCACTTCTAAGCTCTGGTGAGCCCTTTCTTTGGGCATTTTACAATGTTTGTCATAAAAAGCGGAGGTTTTTGCCCAAAACAATTTTTTCGAAAATCTGCCAGGATTGGGGGAAGGTCAGTAGTGAAAAATCAGTCGGGACACTGCAGTCTAAATTTATGATTGTTTTGGCACACACTATTTCATTTGGTAGCACATTCCACTGATCAATTGCCCTATTTGGGACACTAAACTTCCTTACGTCTTTATCGCCTCTCTTTTACATGTACAGTATCCAGTTTTTTTCCAGTGTCCTCTTGCTGATGTTTCCTCATAGGTTATATATTCATTTATGTCTATTTTCTTCTTCCCTGATATGCATTTATATAGCATAGTCATGTCTCCTCTTTTCCTTCTCTCCAGTAATGTTGACAAATTCAGTTTTTCTAGTCTTTCTTCGTAGCTTAGATTCCTTAAGCTTGGTACCCACCCTGTAGCGGCCATTTGAACTTTTTCAATGTTATCTATGTGTTTTTTTGAGATGAAGATTCCAGACTACTGGTGCATACTCCACTGTTGGTCTGATGATGATGTTATTATCTTTATCAGCATGTCTTCATTTATGTATGTGAATGCTATTCTCATATTTGCAGGCAGTGTATACATGTTCCATACCTTCTCACTGACATGGTCAGGCGGAGATAGTCTGTTACTGATAATCACACCTAGGTCCTTCTCTCTTTCTGGTATGTGTAGGGTTTTACTTCCTAACTTATAATCCCAATCTGGTCTTTTTCCACTTTTACCAAACTTGATTATATGACACTTGTTCACACTGAATTCTATTTGCCATGTATTACTCCAATCATGAAGTTTATTTAATTCTTCTTGCACCTCTTTACAAAAGTCTGTGTTAGTAATTTTCCTTTGTATTTTTGCATCATCAGCAAACATACAGTACTTAAATAGCTTTCATTTCCAGTGTTACTATCTGTGTCATTTATATACACTAAAAACACAATTGGTGCCAGCACTGAGTCCTGTGGAATTCCCTCCATGATGAGTAATATCCCCTTAGCACTATTCTCATTTCCCTTTTTCTGTCAAAATCTTGCATCCAACAGTACAGTTTGCCTTGGATTCCTCCTTGATGGTACAGCTTCCATAAAAGTCTTTGGTGCGGTACTCTGTCAAATGCTTTCTTGATATCTAGACACTGTCCACCCACCCTTCTCTATTCTGTAATGTTTCTGTAACTCTATCATAGTAGCTTAATAGATTAGTAAGACATGACTTTCCCATTCTGAAACCAAATTGCCTTTCTGTTATCATATTGTGTTCTTCTAGATGATTTATCCAAACTTTTCTTATCAGCTTTTCCATTATCTTACTTACAACACTGGTTGGTGACACTGGTCGGTAGCTGAGTGAATTTTGTCTATTCCCTTTCTTGAATAAGGGAACAGTGTTTGCTTTTTCCTAAATATCAGGTAGTTTACCCTGACTCAAGGATTCCTTGAATATTAATGATACTTGTAATGGTCTACTTAACTCCTCTGCACATTCTTGTAGCACCCAACATGAAATTTCGTCAAGACCATTTGCTTTTCCTTTGTCTAATTTAGTAACGCCTCCTGCATTTCTTTTTCTGATATTTGTATATCTGGTAATATGTGTGGGCATGCATGTTCCATATCATCCCTCGCAAAATTATATTCTGTAAAAACAACATCCGAAGCAAAAACAAAGTAAAAGATAAAATACAATCCATTTTGGATAAGGGGATCATCTATACACAAGAGAAAGATATTTGTGAAGCACTAAATAAGAATTTCCAATCAGTTTTTCATTCAAAGGAATGAATGAATGAAAAACTGATTGAAAATTCTTATTTAGTGCTTCACAAATATCTTTCTCTTGTGTATAGATAATCCCCTCATCCAAAATGGATTGCATTTTATCTTTTATTTTGGTTTTGCTTTGGATGTAGCCATAAAATGGCTTCGGTTGATCACAACTTTTATTTATGATGTCTTCCTCAGACTGTCTTTGGGTTTCTCTCCTTATTCTTGTATAACTGTTTCTTGCCTGTTCATAGTTGTTATATGCTCTCTCACTATTGTGTCTTCTGTATCTATTCCACAACAAGTCTCTTTTTTCTTTTAATTTTTTACATTCTTTATTAAACAATTTCTTTATTTTCATTTCTGCTTTGTGCTGAGGGATGTGATTTTGGACTCCTATTTCTTAAAGTTCACAGAATTTTCTATATATAACATTTAAATCTTGTCCTCTATGCTCTTTTTCCCAATCTATTTCTAAGAAGTATTTCTTTAGGTCATGATACTTGCCCTTTTTGTTGTTTAGGCTCTTTTTGTAACTTTCATGTGGAGTGACATGGAGGGACTGGTTGACGAATGAAGAAGTGAAGGAACGTTGTGGGGTAGATGTGGATGTGGTTGAAAAGATTAGGAGAAATACACTGAGGTGGTTTGGACATGTGGAGAGGATGGAGAATGAAAGACTGACTAAGAGGATGTATGTAGGTGAGGTGGAGGGAGGGAGAGGGAGGGGTAGACCGAGGATGAGGTGGAGGGATGGAGTTGAGAGGTATATGAGGGAGGGGGGGGTGAGTTGGGGGGAGGGTAGTCGAATGGTGGGTGACAGAGTGACTTGGAGGCGTTTTGTCTGCGGCCACCCTTTGCGGGATTAGGGCGTCGGGCTATAGATAGATAGATAGATAGACATTACTGTTAACTATGTCAGATACAGTCCCAAAGTTGCAATTTAATTGCATGGTCACTTTTGCCAACTGAAGGGTGATACATTACATTGTCATTATCATTTTCTTGCCTAGTAAATATAAGATCTAGTGCTGATGGTACACTCATGATTACTAATCTCTGACCAAAGAGTTAGCCAAATCGTGGTCAGGCGTAGGCTACACAATCAGACACGCTCAACCATCGTTTCAGAAAGGTTCAGTGCTTCAGTGAACAATATTCTAGGCATCACTGAAACACTTTCACTTCACATATTATATTAATTTTTCAAGTATTATGCATTTTAAGAAATAGGCATGAAAGTTGGTCATAGCTGTTACGGTATTTTTGGTTTGTAATGAGTGCGTGATGCTATTTGACATTCATACTGTTTTTTATAAATACAGGTATATTTATTATTTCACTGACCTACTATTTGATGCGAGCTTTTAACTGAGCTGTTGATAAAGGAGAAATGTCCACGACTACCACTGCAGCCGGCATCCACACAACGTATTCTACGTATGCTTTATAATATTTATATCATTGACAAAAATTTACCGTTACTTGGTACTTTGAATTAAATGTTTTTTTCTAGTCATAACAGGCCATTTCACCATCCAGTGGGAAAGGTTACTCTATTCCTATGTGACGTCTTGGCTGCATGCCCCCTCTGGTCTAAATGTTTTCCAGTTAATGCTGTTATTTCATGAATGATTAATGTACAGTATATGTGCCAATACTCACATACAGTGACACATGCCTATTTACTTGATGGAAATTGCCCAATTGCAGATTGATTGAAGGAATGTCAGCCCCTGTCAATAAATGCAAATTACTATATTATAAAAATATGGTAATATCAGAGATATGAGGAGTAGAATGCTTCAAATCACCTGGTTACAGTTCTTTGCCTCGTCCAGTTGTGTAGAGGCTGGGTTTGAATGCGTGGCTTGTATGTGGTCATAACCATGCCCGCCACAGGTCTCTGGTCAGAGATTAGTGATCATGAGTGTACATCAAGTCCTCTTTTTCTGATGCATTCCTTTGCATGTTGTGTTGGGAAAAACTCCTGCACAAGATCCAAGAGCTTTTGGTCCCAACGGCTTCCTGGCTTTTTATATCTAGTATTCCAATTTATATTTGGATTGAAATCTCCAGTTAATATAATTCTCTCAGATTTCTCCTCTATTCTATGTAGGAAAGCTCTTAAGCTCTGAATTGTACACTCTGCCAGGGCTTCACCTCTTTCCCAACTGTTTGATCAGGGTGGCATGTATAAGTTTGCCACAATTACTTTCCCTTCAGATGTATTAATCTCCACTGCAATCAGTTCTACTTGTGCGGGTATATCTAGTTCTATTTCTTTGACTTGTAGATTTTTCTTTGTTAATATTATAATTCCTCAACCTTTTTTTAAGTTCCCATCTCTTCTCCATATATTGTATTCCTCTAGGTTTAGGGTATCATTCGATATCCTTGGTGTTAATTTTGTTTCAGTTAGGCAAATAATATGTGGTTCCTTTTCTCTGATATAATCATTCATCTCTAATAATTCTGATACCATTCCATCTACATCTGAGTACATCAACTTAATCATCTTGCTTACATACTTGTCATGACTTGGGTCCACCACCTTCCTCCTTTTTATTCCCTCCGGGATTATGTACCACTTTTGTACCTGCAATCCAATTACTTTGTAAAAAAATGTATTCTTCCCTTCCTCTGATCTTCCCTCATTCTTTGTTTTTTGTTTCCTCCCTCTTCTCTTTTAGTAATCCCAGTTCCTCTGGAGTTGGGCATCTTTTTATCCATACATTTTTGAATTCCTCTTTTTCCATAAGTTTGTTTGCATTTTTTAGTATCTCCTCCACAGTGTTTACACTCTGGATGGTTACTTTCAGAGGCCTCAACATATTTCTCCCATATTTCCCTAGCCTTTTGTGTTCCTCTATGTCTTTATTACAGATTTCCTCTGATACTTCCTTCAATATGCTCAATACATTTGCCATCTCCTTTTTCTCTCTCGAAATCTTGTTTTTCATTTCTTCCTCATCTGTACCAGTGATTACTATAGATCTGTTGATATCTACTGAATTTCTGACCAATGTTGGATTGTTTTGGATTATTTTTTTTCACTTCCTTTTTAATGATCTTATCTTCGACTCTTGTTTCGATGTCTTTCTGTATTTTCACCATTTCAGCACGTGCAGTTTCCGCATCATTTTTGTAACTTTGCATCGCTACACTCATCTGGGTTATCTTCTCCTCAATATCACAGCTCTGATCTATCAGTCTACTCTGTATCATTTCTGAACTCTTCCATAATACTCTTGTGGTTGACAACTGTGCTTGCCATTTCACTAACCTTCATTCTAAGTGAACCCACCTCTTCTATTGTTGTGTCTTTCTTGTGTCATTCAGTGACAGGAGATGTGACACTCGCACAGGTGAAGTATGCAATGAAGCGGCTGAATAATGGGAAAGCAGCTGGGGTTGACGAGGTGTATGCAGAGATGATTAAGTGTAGTGGAAAGAGTGGAAAGAAGTGCTTGTTGGAGATATGTATGAAGGCATGGATGAGTGAAACTGTTCCAGTAGAGTGGAAAAAGGCTGTGATTGTACCCCTGTACAAAAAAGTAGGCAATGTGGGTGCAAGGATTATCGTGGCGTCAGTCTATTGAGTGTTGTAGGGAAGGTATATGAAAAAATTATTACAGAGAAAGTAAGAGACATATTACAAGTCCTAGTGAGTGACGAACAGGGTGGCTTTAGGAGTGGCAGAGGATGTTTGGATCAAATATTTGCAGTGACAGATAGTGGAGAAGGCTTGCGAGAAAGACTATATGGCATTTATGGCATTTATAGATCAGCAAAAATGCACAGGACAAAGTAGACAGAGAAGGATTGTGGAAGGTCTTGCGTATGTACAGTGTCGATGGTAAGCTGCTAGGTGCCATCAAGAGTTTTTATGATGGCAGCGAGCCATGTGTAAGGGTTAATGGGCATCTCAGTGAATGATTCACAATCGATGTGGGCATGCGACATGGTTGTGTTATGTCCCCATGGTTGTTCAATATATATATGGATAGGGTGATAAGAGATGTAAAAACATGAGTAATGGAGAGAGGGATGGCACTGGTAATGAATGGTGATGCATGGAATTTCTCAAATTTGTTGTATCCTTATGATGTAGTGCTACTTGCAAATACCGGACAAGAACTTGGTAGACTAGTGCAAAGTTTTGCTGACGTCCATGAGCATCATGCCTTAAGTGTAAATGTAGAAAAGAGCAAAGTGATTGTAATCGAGAGAGAAGGTGACTCCCAGTGTGACATTACAGTGAGTGGAGAGAGAGAGGAATTGGTAAGAGTTCGAATACTTGGGTAGAGTGATAGAAAAGAGAGTAAAATGTGCAAAATAAGTGGAAAGTACAGTGACACAATGGAGGAAAGTGGCTGGTGCTATGACAGCTTTGATAAGAAACAGAGGCTTGAGTGCTGCAGCTGCATGAGGCTTACATGATGGAGTGTTAGTGCCAACTTTAACATATGGATGTCAGACTATGGTGTGGCATGAAAATGAAAAGTCAAGAGTGAGAACAGTGGAGATGGGACTGCTGAGGAATGTACAGGGAGAGATGAGACGCTGAGAATGTATGTTGAGTACAGAGAGTGGATAGGATATGAAATAATGTGATTCGTGAAACATGCAGAGTGAGGAAGTCTGTGGACTCCAGAATCACAGAGAGATTACTGAGATGGTATGGCCATGTGGAGAGCATGGATAACAACAGTGTGGTGAAAAAAGCATATCTGAATTCGTAGGAGGGAGGAGATGAGGTAGGCTAAGGAGAAATTGGAGAGATATGGTGGATGAGTGTATGAGGAAAAGAGGTATGGAAGTTGGTGAGGGTAGGGGACTGAAAAGAGATTGAGCTGGTTGGATGAATGTTGTGAGAAGAAGTGCATTATCAGGGATTTTGCACCCGTTTTCAGTGACAGCATTTGGATTAGCTCTATCTGATACATTTATGTGAAGTTACAGAATGTGGTGAAAGTTTTTGGCATATCAGATACAGCCATGACTCCGGGGTTTGAATGATGAGTGAATGGAAGCGTGGCCCATTGGACTGGGCAAACTTGGGCTGTTTGGACATTGTTACTCCTCACCCAGGCCTAGGATTGGAAAGAAGGTCCAGATGATTATGATGATGATGATGATGATAGCCATATGATAGTGTGAACCTATAGATAATCATCTGACCCTTTTGATTACAGCCACAGTTGAAAAATGTTTTCAGGTTACGTGGTATTATGCTGTGAAGCAATATAACACTAGCTTCATTAAGAAACTGACTAAAAGTCATCAAGTTAAATATGTGCTAATTTCTGGACCACTAGGATGGAAGTGGTGTTAGTGCAATAGTGATTAATGTACTCTATGCACCAGTGTCATAAAAATGTGCTACTTTCTGTATCATGGTGCTAGTGCAATACTCTAAGCACCAGTGATGCTGTTGTGTGACTCAAAGGAGTAACTGCTTAGTTACTGATGATGCTACTGTGATAACAGAAGTAGACATAAGGAGCTGCTGATAAAGGAAGGAGATATGGGTGGTGTAAGTGTAGGGGCAGTACTAATAGTGCTAATGTGATGCTGATGGTGAAGTACTGAATGCTCTACTGTGAAGGAATTACTATTTTTCTGCCATTCCACATGCAGCAGGACATGTATTATAGATTTTGATGTATCCACATGAGTACTTTATACTCTGTCAAGCATTACTGCTGTTAATTAAACACATACTGTACTACTCCATGAAATTCTTTGTTCTGAGTGATCCAATATGGCCACTAGCTCCACCTACTGGCTTCATGAATTGTGCCTGGGGGGATGACATCATGGACACTTCAGTCATATCTTATCTCCTTTCAAATCTAACCTCCTTGGCTCTTTTAAACACTGCTTGAAATAATAATATTTGTAAAATTATTTTAAAACTGCCATGAGACACTTCCAGAATCATCTAACACTATTACATTACTACATATCACATGAACTAAAAAGAAAATGAAAGTTTGGTTGAACTTAAAGATGAATGTAAATGCATAATTATTACCTGCAGATTAAATGAAAAATTGCTTACCAAGTTCATTATCACAATCAACCCATGGATTGCGAACCACAGCTCAGGCTGTGCTGGCCATGCATCACCGTAAACAACATGACCCCTACACAAACCTACGCATGGAGCCACACAAAGATGAAGAGAGAGGGAGATATTTTTCTTTTCACCAGATGATGCCCTGGATGTTTATCTTCAAGTTTATAATAAACTTTTTTTTTTTTTTTTTTACAACTCCCATACGTAAACTTATGCATGGCCCTACACAAAGATGGAGAGAGAGAGAGAGAATTTTTTTCTTTTCACCAGATAATGCCCTGGATGTTTATCTTCAAGTTTATAGTGAACAAAAACTTAAAAAAAAAAAAATTCCTTTGTTTTTGCACACCACAGGGTGGGTTAACCCCTTAACCGCGGGGCGTCACTTTCGTGACGCTTGGGAGCAAGGGATCATACCGCGGGGCGTCGCTTTTGTGATTCTGTGTTATTTTGAATTCACCCGGGCTTCCAAGTGGGGGCTTGTATCATCTATCAGTACTGCCAATGTCCAACACTAATCAGCACTCCTAATCTCATCTGTACTCCCATCCATTGTTGACAATTTAGCCATTTCTCCCCGTTCTTGACTCCCCTCCCTACCCCCCCTCCATTACCCTATCCTCTCGCCTGCCCGGCTGTGCTACGCTAAGTAAATCTTCCCTGGAATTTTTCACTGATTTCATCCATTGAAATAAGCCCTATGCCCTATTCTTATACCAAATAATATATACAAGAAAGAAATAAGGTAAGTGAGAGTGCCATACACCTGGAATTGGCTAATTATCACCTGACAACACCTCACGTGCACTCGTTCGCTAATTTTCGCTGTTTTTTTCCACTTGAAATATGCCGTATAATCTATTTTCATAATAAATATACATATAAGGAGGGAAGGGAGAAGCCAAAGTGATATTTACATTCACTTGGAACTACCTAATTTATAATGTATTGTCTAGATTTCCTGCCAATCATTTCAGTGCTATACATAGCTGTTTCAAGAGCTAACATTGGTAGTACTGAATATCCCCTAAGTAGGCCTCCACCCGGCCCTCCCTTATCAGTTTACTCTCATCTTCCGAAGTGGAAGTACGTCTGTTTCGTCTTGCTGACTTCATGGACTTTTTCACCCCCATGCAAAGGGCCCTGTGACCTTTACCCCCTACTAAACCTCGTGTGGAAAGAGGTAAAGGGCTGACAATTGATAAAAGAGTGACTACGATCTTTCTATTGAGTAAAACAGTGCAAGTGGAATTGTAAATAATGTCTAAATAATGTGTAAACAGCAAGTGAAAGTAATGAATGTAAATATACGTGAACAATGGAAAATAGTTTTATAAGTTACTTCAAGTGACAGTGCACAACACAGTGTAAATAAAATAGAAATGTAATTAACGTAAATAAAATAGAGAACGTAAATAGAAATGTAAATGAGTAGTATTAAAAGAATACGAGTATATATACTAGGAGTAATGAAAGTGAAAGTTTCACTCTAGCATGTCTGAATACTATGAGTTATGAGAGTGAAGATGAAAGTGACATTCACTCTCAATGCTAGTATACAGGACGAGAAAGTGAATGCTACGTATTTTACTGAAAGAAATTGAATCCCTACAGTGACAATAAACTAATACTACTGAAGGAAACTTATGGATAAAGACTGTACATATATATAAGTGTTATAGTAATAGAAATATAAAGTGTGAGGGGTTTTATGAATAATAAATGACAGAGTACCAAGAGCGAACTAGCGCAAGTGCGACGGTCAGACGCGCTCATAATTTTCATTGCTTTCACAGTTGGTTTTTTTTTGGAGTATGGATCCCAAACTACTTGAAAATCAGAGAGTAGTGTTTATAGTGTTAATATCTGGCTGTGGTAATCATATTATGGGTTAACGGGAAGTGTAAAGTGGAGCCTTCGTTACCCAACTTCAGAGGTCTCCACAAGTCCTACGGTAACTGACGAAAGCTCAACAAACATTCCAGGAGAAAGCTGAAGGTATGTGCCATAAGCATATGTAATTTTAATATTCTAGGACTAATAACTGATTTTTGGCAAATATTTTTTGAGAGTCTGTCGGAGCCCGAATAACCCCACGGCACACGCAAAACATCGGTAAACATGCCAGCGGTGTAGGGGTTAAAAGGTTATTGAGCAATCTATGGGCTGAAAAATATTAAGATGCACTAAAAAAAAATGCAATGAAAGTATATGAAAGATCAATACAGCAGGGCCTCGCAACTAGCGATCCTAAGAGACCGACGAAACCTCACTAGTCATGAAACCACTAGTTTGGAAGCAAACTTTATATAGTGAAAAATAAAAACAGACGGGAACATTTAGAAAGTTCAAACTATTTTTCCATTTTTGTCTATTTTTATCCACCAGATACAGTGAATGTAGAGAGTGAGAGCAGTGTGAGTATAAGTGGTTGGGGAATGGCTGGGAGAAGAAGAGTTGAGAGGAGGGAGGAAGAGATCAGTAGGTCGGAAGTAGTGGAAGCGATGAAGAAGATTAAGCTGGGAAAGGCCCCAGGAATTGATGGAGTGTGTGGTGAAATGCTTAGGTATGGGGGTGAGATTGTTGTGGAGTGGATATGGAAGTTGTGTAGATTGGCTTGGGAAGAGGGAAGGGTTCCAGAGGACTGGAAATCAGGTATAATTGTTCCTCTGTACAAAGGAAAAGGGGAGAGAGAAGTATGTGGTAACCATAGGGGTATTTGCCTTCTTAGTGTGACTGGTAAAATATATGGTAGAATACTCATTGATAGGGTTAGGCATATGACAGAGGAGCTAGTTGGGGAAGAACAAGGGGGATTTAGGAAGGGAAAAGGGTGTGTAGATCAGATATTTGTTCTAAGATGTTTAGTGGAGAAGTATCTAGAGAAGGGAAGGAAAGTGTATGCTGCCTTCATGGACTTGGAGAAAGCTATGACAGAATAGATAGGCTGGCAAGGTATGTGGAAGGTATTAAGAATATATGGAGTGGAGGGGAAATTGTTAAGTGCTGTGAAGAGTATGTACGAGGGAGCTAGGGCTACGGTGCGAGTGGATGGTGAGCTGAGTGAGTTCTTTGATCTCAATGTGGGACTGAAACAGGGGTGTGTAATGTCTCCATGGCTGTTTAATATATATATGGATGGGGTTGTAAAGGAGGTACAAGGTAGGGCAGTGGATGTGGGGGTGACCTAATGAATGAGGGTGAGATTTGGAAGCTTCCGGTGTTGCTGTTTGCTGATGATACAGTACTGTTGAGTGAAGAGGAATGGGAGTTGCAAGGTTTGGTGAATGAATTTGGGACAGTGTGTAGGAGGAGGAAGCTGAAAGTTAATGTAAACAAAAGTAAAGTTATGGTGTTTGAGAGGAATGAAGTCACAGAGTGTGCAGTGAGGTTGGATGGTGAGGATATGAAGAATGTGAGTGCATTCAAGTACTTGGGTAGAGTGATGAGTAAGGATGGAACTTTGGGGGATGAAGTACGTGAAAGGGTACAGCAGGGAAGAAAGGTTGTTGGTACACTGAAAGCAGTGATGAGAAATAGGGAGGTGAGTATGGAAGTTAAGAAGTCACTGCATGATGGTATTGTGATCCCTACCCTGACGTATGGAAGAGAGGCGTGGACATTGCAAGAGGGGAACAAGTCAAGAGTGAGAGCAGTGGAAATGAGTTACTTGAGAGGAGCATGTGGAGTGACGTGGAGGGACAGGTTGACGAATGAAGAAGTGAAGGAACGTTGTGGGGTAGATGTGGATGTGGTTGAAAAGATTAGGAGAAATACACTGAGGTGGTTTGGACATGTGGAGAGAATGGAGAATGAAAGACTGACTAAGAGGGTGTATGTAGGTGAGGTGGAGGGAGGGAGAGGGAGGGGTAGACCGAGGATGAGGTGGAGGGATGGAGTTGAGAGGTATATGAGGGAGGGGGGGGGTGAGTTGGGGGGAGGGGAGTCAAATGGTGGGTGACAGAGTGACTTGGAGGCGTTTTGTCTGCGGCCACCCTTTACGGGATTAGGGCGTCGGGCTATAGATAGATAGATAGATAGATAGATACAGTAGTTGCATTTTTACATCTATCTATCTATCTATCTATTGCCAGATGCCTCAATCCCGTTTGGGGTGGCCACAAACTAATTGCCTCCACGTCGCCCTGTACCCCGCCATTTCACTGCCCTGCTCCCAACTCACATCCCCCTCTCTCATACACCTCTCCACACCATCCCTCCATCTCATCCTCGGCCTCTCCCTCCCTATTCCCCCCTCCACCTCACTCACATACACTCTCTTCGTCAGTCTCTCACCCTCCATCCTCTCCACATGGCCAAACCACCTCAGTGTGTTCCTCATAACGCTTCCTATCACATCCACACCCACACCACAATGCTCTTTTATATCCTCATTCGTCAGCCTGTCTCTCCATGTGACTCCACAGGCTCCTCTTAAATAACTCATTTCCACTGCTCTCTCTTGACTTGTGTCCTTCCAACAACGTCCAAGCTTCACTTCCATACGTTAGAGTTGGTATCACAATACTGTACTTATTATAATGAACAGGACAAAGCAACAAAAGTCAACATTAAATGCTCAGAATGTAGTTTATTGAAAGAAAAATTTGGGAGTTTGGAGTGCGCATGCTTACTGGGAGTAAGCACCACCACCACCGCCATTGCCACCCTCCTCTCCACCATTGCCACCCTCTCGAGCACCAGCCTTTCTCCGTACCTCCTGCAGTATCTCATCTTCATTTTCAAACTCTTCATAGTTGTTGGGTTCACCACTATTTCCATCACCAGCCACAGAAGCCATGAGGCTAGCGATAACAGTGAACAACAGGGGTAGCCAGGTATAAAGAAAAGGGCAAGGTCGCACTAGCACAGCAATGGGCAGGGCAACTTTGAATTGAAGCACGCCATATGACTCCCTCGATTGGTGCGGCTCACTTGCTAGACGAGACTTGCTCAGTAGGAAAACGAGTCAAAATGTGCCTCGCAGCTCGCTTGCTAGACAATGATTGCCACGGAGTCACTAGTTTTGAGGTTCTTCTCGCTAGTTATGAAGCTGAAGACAGTTTCTACCTTATTGCTAGACTTGAAATCGCTAGTCAAAAAAACGTTAGTTGCAGGGCCCTACTGTACAAAACATGATATATGGTGGGATCTCATTATCTCTTACTTAAAAGCACACTGTCTGGGTAACAATAAACAAGCTTTGGGGAAAACTCAGTCAATTATTAATATTGCACTTACCCTCCTTAGACTGGGTGGATACTGACAGGGAACTGATCATTCCCTGATAAACCAAAGCCTGTTCATATATTTTCTCCAGTGGTATATTTGCTCAAATCAAAATCCCTGAATAATGTAAAGAGAAAGAGTACAGTACAATACAGCACAGTAATACCCCACTTAACACTAGATTAAGTCTTAAAAACTATCATGTGAAAACTGCTTTAACAATGGGTTAAGTTCTGGCAAGTATGACTATCTTCATAAAAATTAAAATACCGTATCATATTCCAAACTGCAAATCTATCTATCTATTCCCAGATACTAAAATCCCTTAAGGGGTGGTCATTTGTCTTTGAGTCAGTTGTTTTAAGTGAAGGGGCACTAACCATCTGCCAACCCACTTGTTGACACGTAGGGAATACGTGTAGGTTCGTTTTATGGTAACAACCCAGCGTTATAAATGGTTTCCCTGCTTACAGGAAACCTTTATGCTTGTCACTCAATGTAAAGCCACCTGAAAAGGAAAGAATAATAATGAAAAGTGAGAGGAAAGATGGGAGAAATAGGAAGACAGGAGGGCAGATACAGAAAAAGAATGTTAAAGGTGAAGGAAGAAGTAGGCAGCACTACATCAGGTGAGTGGATGATGGTTGCCACCACCTACCGCCGTGCAAATAAGTATTAAAATGCATCGACTGCTGTGCTTGGGTATACCTGTATTAAATATTTAAAGTTCAAAAGCAACGTTGATAAATAAATGATAAACTGAAATATATCGTACAGTGAGATGTATCAACCCTGACTCTTCATTGCGCACCCAGACCACTTAACCCTTGAAGGGCAGGTGTTGCAAATTAACTGAGGCGAGAATCAGGGTGCATGCTCTGGGTGCTGCAAATTTACAGTGCTGTGCTTGGCAGTCTTTTTTGAACCCTGAGGCAGTCAGCTTACTAATCTGGGGAGAATCACCAAATAGAAATAATTTTCCCAAAACATGCCTGCCAATCACTGGTCCCCAAAATTCACATGTACTGTCCTGCTGGAGTTAATAATGAACAATGGGTTCCTTCTTTCCTTCCGTCCCCTTCTGTCTTTCTTACCCTCATTCTTTCCTTGTCCTTCTGCCTATGGGTAACTTTACGTTCCCTCTTTTGTCTTTCTTTCCTTCATTCTTTCCTCTTCATTCTGCCTGTGGGTGACTCTACACTGAGTGACAAGCCAAATGGTTTCCTGTACACCAGGAAACCATTTACTACGCTGGGTGGTAACCATATAACCAAATTTTGGCGCCTGGTGGTTTAGTGGGTAATTATTGCGCTCCAATCGGATTGAGCTGGTGAAAGTTTATATCCAAGGGGTGGTTGGGGTTGATTGCTCATGTAATGCCACTCAAGGAGGAGTGAGGCTGGTCACTCTCATCTTAAATGTCGGGGCCAACTGCCTGGCCCCAGGCTCCTACGCTCCTCATGGGGCAATGTAGGATTGGATGATTGATGGATGGATGGCATGTTGAGTGAAAAGTGCTGCTATTTTGATTAATGGCTTAGTAGTGAAATGTGTAAGTACAAGCATCTTAAATGAGAAACTACTGTAAACATGAAAATTATCTGAAAACATGTGCAAACAGCCCAATCCTTAATGTGCTGATCACATGAGGCCCACTGGTTTCCTCTTCCTATGAGTTGTCTGATCATACATTAAATTCATAATTTGTGACAGGTGGTGGCAACCATCATCCACTCACTCGATGTATTGCTGCCTGTATCTTCCTTCACCTTAATCATTCTTTTTCTGTGCCTGCCCTTCTCTCTTCCCATTTCTCCAATTTTTCTGTTGCTTTATATTACGGTACTCTTCTTGCCTTTTCTGGTAGCTTTCCATTGAGTGACAAGCCTAACAGTTTCCTGTAAACCAAGATACCATTTACAACACTGGGTGGTAACCATATAACCAACCCATAGGCATTCCCTACATGTCACAACAAGTGGGTTGGCGGAGGGTTAGTGCCACAACCCATAAAACAACCAACTCAAAGACAAATGGCCACCCCTTAAAGGATTATGACTTCTGACTACTGATAGATACATAAACAGATAGATAGACACAGACAGACAGACAGATAGACTGATCATCATCAGTTACACGAATGTCCATCAACCCCCCCTCTGCCCCCTGAAAGGAGGATGGCGAACTACAGGAAAAAGGAAACTCAACCAGTAGTCCATCGAGTTCAAAACCAGATGGCCCTAGGACCAACATCACCATCACAAAAGCATCAATCATCCTCCTATCTCTTTTTCCACACACAAGGAAAAGATTAGGTAAGGTCCAGAAAGCAAGGAAGACGAAACCATGACAGAGAGGGAGAATTGGCAACAGCATGCCCGATGAAACAGGTCAAACATTCATTCATTAACCATTCAAACTTTTGGAATCCTGACACTACCTCACAGGCTTAACCATTTGCATATTGTTTGGCATTTTATATACAAATGCACTTCACACTGCATACTTGACTGCATTTACCAATTAACATACTTTTAGCAGAACACACATACTAGTTACTACTTTCGATACAGTGCAATTCCCAAAATCCAATTTACAAAGTCCAAAAATACTGTACCAGTTTTCCAGATGAATTCTGAAAGGGTCAGTTTACAGGAAAATTTTTTGAAAGAATGTACACTTAAACCTCCAGTACTGCGGGCAACAGCAACTGGACAAGGACCATGGTACTCAAATCTGAGTCACTCATACAATATGTTTGTATATATAATGATACAATGTGTTCTGGTAACTTTCAAAAACTCTCACTTTTATCCCTTCTTACCAGCTTACCCCATGTAAATAACCCCCACTTATACCCAACATTAGGTAAACACTGAAAGAGATATAACTATTGTAATTATGAACATCAATGATTAATATAACATTAACAAAACAGAAGTTGGGCTGGATACCCTTCTGTTGTTGATACATAGCTCCCCTGTACTCTCTTCCAGCCCCCCACCCAAAATTTTGTTGTCAAAGTTTCTCCTTCTCTCGTATCATGTGGCCTTCGGGAGAGACCTTATGCTGTATGGTCAGATGAAAATGTATGAGCCTGGCAGTTTTAGTGGATGAAAAAAAAAAAAAAAAAGTGTGCTAACCATAAAAAATTACTCTATCATCCGTGTGTTCTCAAGAGTTAACATTCAGTTTCACGTTCTTCGTTTGATATCACGCTTCCCAACACATTTCAGACTGAATAAGCATAAGGCTAAACTGCTCAATCAGTCCGAAATGTGTTGGGAAGTGTGATATCGAACGAAGAATGTTAAATTGGACACTAACTCACGAGAACATATGGATGAAAGAGTGCTTTTTTTTTTTTCTGGTTTGCAAAAATTTTCATTCCATTTCATCCCCTAAAGCTGCCAGACCCATAAATTTTCGTGTAACCATACGGCCCAACGTCTCTCCTGAAGGCCACATGATATGAGAGAAGGTGAAACTTTGACAACTAGACTGGGGGTGGGGACAGAGGGAAAAGTGCCGGGAAGCGACACATCAACAACACAAGGGCACCCAATCTGACGTTTGTTTTGTTAATGCTATTTTTAATACCACTGATGTTCTGAATTACAACAGTTATATCTCTTTCAGTGTTTTATCTGATGGTGTATATAAGTGGGGGTAATTTACTTAGGTAAGGTGGTAAAACGGGGTAAAAGTGAGAGTTTTCTTTCTCTGACAATCCATATAGCGCCCTACAAGCTTCTCAGTCAGCTTCCGGACAACATACAAAGTTTCACTGCTGTCAGGTTCGCATCACTTCCCATGCACGATCTTTATCTTCTCCCGGTCCTTCCGGATCGTTGTGATGGTGCTTTTATTCATGCCAAGCTTTTTTGCCATTTTGGTAAATGTATGCTTTACTTAAAGCAGTAGAAGGACCTTACCAATTCAATTCATATTCCTCCAGTTTGTTTTCTGTATTTTTCTGACTATTTTCAGGGTGGTAAATTCCCTTTTCCTGCTGAAAAATTTCCCACTTTTTATCATCACGTTCCTTAAGCCATACCTATGATAGTCTTGACGTACTCAAAGGTTGTTTTCGTTTCCCAACTTCCCAACTGGATGCTAGGTAAGGAATTATTAGGTATAGTTAGGCTAGTCAGGTTAAGTTTAGGAAAGGCACTTTTGCCGTAACTCTGAGGTGTCAAACAAGTTGACACAATGGAACACAGCTGAAGACAACGGGGAAACAGATTTTGCACGAAACATTTACCACCCAGAAATAACCCGAAAAATATAACAGGCTATCAAGAAGAAGAAGAGCAAAGAATGTGGAACTGAACGCTAACTTACGAGAACACACGGATAGGAGTATTTTTTTTTTCTAATTAGCAAATATTTTTGTTGTTTCGTCCCCTAAAA
Source organism: Coenobita brevimanus (assembly GCF_032717465.1). Lineage (NCBI taxonomy): Eukaryota > Metazoa > Arthropoda > Malacostraca > Decapoda > Coenobitidae > Coenobita > Coenobita brevimanus. The sequence goes on from NC_137042.1 coordinate 11,123,503, forward strand.
CTGCAAAAACCATATGATTGTGGGGTAAAGTCAGTGAAACGCAAGGACTTGATAACTGCATGCTCAGACGGTCTGAAATGTGCTGGGAAGCATAAAATCGAATGAAAAACGTGGAACTCAACACTAACTTACGAGAACACATGGATGAAGTTTCTTTTTTTTCCCCCCCCTAATCAGCAAAAACTTTTGTTCCATTTTCATCTCCTAAAACCGCAAAATCCATTATGAGTGTGGAGTAGAACTAGATGAGACGCAAGAAAGGACTGATAAGCATATGCTCAGTCAGTTGGAAATATGTTGAGAAGCATGAAATTGAATGAAGAATGTGGAACTGAACGCTAACTTATGAGAACACATGGATGAAAAAGTAAGTTTTTCCCTTAATTAGCAAACATTTTCCTTCCATTTCATCCTTTAAAACTGCAAAACCCATTATGAGTGTGGGTAAGCACTGGGCGAGGCACAAGAAAGAACTGATAACCACATCCCCAGTTGGTCCGAAATATGTTGGGAAGCATGAAATCGAACGAAGAATGTAGAACTGGACCTTAACTTATGTGAACACATGGATGAATTTGTTTTTCTTTCTGATTAGCATACATTTTCGTTCCATTTCATCCCCTGAAATTGCGAAACCCATGAATTTTCATCTAACCATTTGGCCTTGAGAGTGCCCAGGAAGCATATTTCTGTTCTGTATGTGTAACCATCTCACCACCAGGAACCCTTATCCAGGAACGACGCTTGCCCAGTAGTTTCAAAGCTAACCATAGGTTTTTCTCAAGAATATGCTCAGTGTGTTTCCCAGGCAAAATTTTCTCAACAATCTAACCTAACCTAACCTATCCCAATAGGGCTGCTTGGCTGTGGTGGCTGGCTGTGGTACTAAGACAAATACCCATACAGAACGGAAATATGTGCCCAGGAAAGGTACCCAGAGTCTAGAGGGTGATGTCATTGCACGCGACTTTCAAATTTCGTCGCCAGGCCAGATGACTTCCCACATGAGCTCGAGTTTTCTCGCTTGTTGATATGATTTTTCATTATGCTAAGAGTGTCAGAACAAAAACGGGTTACTCAACCACGTGTTAATTCAAGGACTGAGTGTACTTACTGCCAAAAAATCTGGCTTAGTTTCACAAGCTGGCTCAAGCTGTACTCACATGAACCATGAGAATGATTTTATAACTTTTATATCCCGTGATCCTATCTCCATGCACAACAAACTGTCTTTGTTTATTATGGAATTTTCACATGTGAATCATCCAATCTGAACACTGAGATAATAATTCATGGCATGGAAACAATGATTATAAAATGAAATGCCAAGCAGATGGATTTCTATAAAGGTTGGTGATGATAATGATAAAGAATTCCAGTTTTCGAAATTATTAAAATATCCATGTCACTTGAACCAGCCCATTCTGAATTTTGGGAACTGCACTATACTTCATGTATCAATACTGTACTGTACGCTGATATAAATGTATGAAGATACTAGTTCAGCAATAATATTCTTAAAATATCTTGGTCAACATACTGTATATGACAAGCAAGTTTCAAAAGTTGTTAATTACTATACAAAAGAAACAAAGGATAGGAAAACAAACTGCATCAGACCTAATATCCTTCATGAATAATTCTGTTTGTCATAACTTTCATTTCACTAGTCTTTCTCGTTTAATTATGAAGTGTTTTGTAGCTATATACGAGATAAGATATACAGCAGGATCTCACCAATAACGTCTAATTGGTGCCAGAAAAAAGCCGTTATTAACGAAAACGTTATTTGCGTGACATTAAAATACATATATAATGGGTTTTATGGTGCCGCCACCCCACATCTTTTACCCATTTTTTCCATTTGCAGCCCTCCTATCACTACTTTTTTCTGAAATAATAAGATTAGTTGTTAAATTGTCATGAGTAATATAAGACTCACCTTAAATGAGTTAATAAGGTGTTTGGTGTGATGACTGTTTTGAGGCCTGTGCATGGAGGCTACTGCGACGTACCCCCTGACCCCTTGCTGGCCTTGTCCCCATTTCTGCCTCTCGTGCCAGGGTCCCCTACTTTCGTCAACAGATCATCAAACCCCACAAAGTCAAAATCTTCAGGAAAGTCCCCAGTGTCATCAACATCATCATCTACTCAACCCCTCTCTGTTGTTCTTCCTTGGCTGGCCAGCATTGTGAAAAAAAGTGAGTGATAAGTGACTGATGGCGGACATTCACTCAGTCATGAAACTGTTTCTGGCACTGTCTTGAAATCTGATTTACAAGTTCAATCATTAGTCATTATTTCTGATGGCTGCTCTCTCTCCATCTCAACAGACTTGAGTTTAACGGTTGCCAATGATGTATTATTCCAGATTTTGAAGAGGAAATTTACAACCTGTCGAATGTTATATTTCTTCCAGAATTCAGCAACAGTAATTATGGTTGGAGTTGCAGGCATGCCACAAGGAGCAGGTAAGTCAGGTGGGGCTGTGAAGATGGAGGGGGAGGCAGCTGCTGAGTCAGGTGGGGCAGTGGAGGTGGAGGGGACGGAGGCGGGCGAGTCAGGGGAGGTGATGAGGAGAGGTTCCTCCACTTCCTCCTTGCTACTGCTCACATTTTCGGCAATTTCCTTCACCTCTTCTTGTTTGTCTGTTTCATTCCTCATCTTGTTATAGACATATTTGTAGTATTGTATAACAGCTTGGCATTTGTGAAATAACCGTTATTCATGTGAATCCAAACATTATTATAGAAACTGGGTATCTATTCTAACATACCGTTATTGCCTAAAATGTTATTGTTGAAGTCGTTATTGACGAGATCCTACTGTAAATATAAACAAACAATTTTAAGCACAATTTAAACTCAAGAAAGTTTATAAATATGGGTGCAGATCCTTGTCAGTTGGCAAAAAAAATAATGATGACTGACTGACCCATACAATACAGTTTATAATTATCTACCGAACATTATACAATTAAAAATAAAAGAGTTCATTTAAAATGTTTTACATACATCATAGGCGATGTTGCCCTGAATAATAACTCGCTTCTTTCTCCCCTACCTTCACTTGCAATTTACCATACTCTTCCTCAATCAAAGCATTCAGATAATCAATCACAAAACAAAAATGCAACAGAAATGTTATACCTCTCAGTTTCCATTCTCTTCCTTGAGAATATCAAGACGTGTGATGTATTGTTCAATTTTCATGGCAGATCCCTGGAACAGAAGAGGTAATGGTGTTGAGATACAGCCCAGTCAAAATATACTGTAATATAGTCTCTCTCCCTCTCTCTCTCTCTCTCTCTCTCTCTCTCACACACACACACACACACGTACAGGTACGTAACATGTATACGTTGCTTGCTAATATGAGAATAGCATTCATCCATCCACCCATCATCCAATCCTTTGTTGCCCCATGAGGAGCATAGGAGAGAATAGCATTCACATATATAAATGAAGACACACTGGGAAAGATAATGACATCATTCATCAGACCAACCCTGGAGTATGCATCAGTAGTCTGGAATCCTCATCTCAACACATAGATAAGATTGAAAAAGTACAAAGGGCAGCTACAAGATAAGTACCAAGCTTAAGGGATCTAAGCTACAAAGAAAACTAGAAAAATTGACTCTACCAACACTAGAGGAGAGAAGGAAAAGAGGAGACATGATTATGCTATATAAATGCATCTCAGGGAATGGGGAAAATAGACATACATGAATATATAACCTATAAGAAAGCACCAGCAAGAGGACACGGCAAAAAAATAGATCAAAGGAGAGGTGATAAAGATGTAAGGAAATTCAGTTTCCCAAATAAGGCAACTGATCACTGGAATGCACTACCGAATGAAATAATGTGTGCCAAAACTATTAATAAATTTAAGGATATGTAAGATAAAAACTGTTTAATACACTGGACAGTACCAGCTTGACTCACTCCTCTAAAGATACAATTAGGTAAGAACACACACACACACACACACACACACACACACACACACACACACACACACACTATGATAACAGAAAAGCAGTTCAGATTTAGAAAGGAAAAATTATGTGTTACTAATTTATTAAGCTACGATGATAGAGTTACAGAAACATTACAGAACAGAGAAAGATGGGTAGACAGTATCTATTCAGATTTCAGGAAAGCATCTGACAAAGTACCACACCAAAGACTTATATGGAAACTGTATCATCAAGGAGATATCCAAGGAAATCTGTACTGCTGGATGCAGGATATTCCCAGAAAATGGGAAATGAGAACAGCATTGACCCCTTCTTTATCGGAAATGTGTTTTGGTGTACCACCGCATATTGCTCGTAAACACCTGTGAGACAACGGAACCGCAACTGTGGTATGCTGGTACATCCTCTAATGAATGGCAGCATATGGGCCTCAGGGCAGCCTGGTAAGGCTGTCTCTAAGGACCTCGTGATAGCAGCTCTGTGTTTTGACAACAAAGACTGTGACGAATTCTGACATCATAAGATACATCATGACTGAGTTGCGGTGGCACCAATGGCTTGCTCACTCATCTGTGATGTAATCTCTTTTAGAACAATCATTATTTTATTTATAATTTCTACTACAGATATCGTACTATATTTTCCACTGACATAAGGCAAAATTTACACCCCTTGGCCTGCCTCAGAGAGCCAGTTACCACGCACTTGATGATGAGAGAGGGTGTACAGGATATTTTTCTCTCATGATGTCTCTGGTGGATTCTGATAGTGACGGGTTTATTCCTCATGATGATACTTATTTAGATGTATCACATGATGCAACAGTGTCTGATCTGTAAGCAGATGACAGTGATGATGACTATGATGATGAAAATGATAGCGAGGTTGACGTGAGTGAGGAGGAGAAGGAAATTCGTAGCGAGCTTAGTAATGCCACACTCTCGGGGACAAATGGGTCAAGGTTGCCATCACTGTCACATGTGTCCACACACTTCATGCTCAGCTTACAAGTAAATAAGCCATCCATCTGTGCATGACATTTTTTTCAAGCCAGTTTGTACAGTATTACCTGGGTAACAATACTTTAGCATAAGACAGGTAAACTTATATACTGTAATGAGTTTTTTAATGATCATCTCTTTACAATAGCAACATCATGCTGGGTTTATGTGATCATCAGTATACAAACAAATCACAGAGTGAATAGTTTGGACGTGGCAAAAAAAACACACACTACCCCTCACACTGTGGGAGGGGGAGCTGTCAGGTCGGTATGGGGGGTGAATGCAGTGTTTACATTGGGGGGAGGGGTCGGTAAAGAAGGGGTTAAGGGGATTTTACTCATCAAGGAGGGAAGTGACTAGAGGAGTTCCACAGGGCTCAGTGCTGGCACCAATTATGTTTTTAGTATATATAAATGACATAGACAGTAACAATGGAAATGGAAGTTATCTAAATTTGTTTGCAGATGATGCAAAAAATATGAAGAAAAATTACTAGCACAGATTCTTGCAAAGAGCTGCAAGGGGAATTAAATAAGCTTCATAAATGGAGCAATAAATGGCAAATGGAATTTAATGTGGACAAGTCAGAAAAGACCAGATAAGGATTACAAGTTAGGAAGATTAAACCTACACATACTAGAAAGGGAGAAGGACCTAGGAGTGATTAACATTAACAGACTATCTCCAGATGACCACATCAGTGAGAAGGTATGTGATACGTATACACTGCTTAATATGAGAATAGAATTCACATATATAAATAAAGATATGCTGAGAAAGAAAATAACATCAATCATCTGACCAACCCTGGAGTATGCATCAGTAGTCTGGAATCCTCATCTCAAAAAACACATAGATAAGATTGAAAAAGTACAAAGGGCAGCTAAAAGACGGGTACCAAGCTTAGGGGATCTAAGCTACAAAGAAAGACTAGAAAAACTGAATCTACCAACACTCCAGGAGAGAAGGAAAAGAGAAGACATGATTATGATATATACATGCATCTAAGGGAAAGAGAAAATATACATAAATGAATATATAACCTATGAGGAAGCATCAGCAAGTGGACAATGCAAAAAACTACATAAAAAGAGATACGATAAAAACGTAAGGAAATTCAGTTTCCCAAATACAGCAACTGATCAGTAGAATGCACGACCGAATAAAATAGTGTGTGCTAAAACTTTTCATAAATTTAAGGATCCATCCATCCATCCATCATCTCCAATCCTTCATTGCCCGATGAGAAGCGTAGGAACCCAGGGCTAGGCAAGTTGGTCCTGACATTTAAGATGAGAGTGACCAGCCTCACTCCCTGAGTAGCATTAGGTGAGCAATAAACTCCAACAACCCCTTGGATATAAACCTTCACCGGTTCAATCCGACTGAAGGGCCGTAACTACCCACTAAACCACCAGGTGCCAATATTTGGTTACAGTAGAAGTCCTATTTTTCGGCATCTATGGGACCAGGCAAGTGCCGAAATATCAAAATTGCCAAATTATCAAAAACCCTACCCACTCAGTACCTTATATGTTTCGGTGAACATTATCATCACTACTCATATCATTACAAATGTGTTTGGAGAGAGTACTGTATACTGTTTGATACTGTACAATACTGTAATGAATACAGTACTATACATGAATATGAAAAATAAAGAAATTAGTGAACATACTATATATAAATGTAATGATACAGTAGGCCTACAAGTTCACATGCAATTACCTAAACTTATAGTAGGTTCCTTATTTACATATGTACAATAGAAGGGGTTGATTGGAGTCTGCTACTGCTGGAAGAAGTCCCCAGCAGTAGAGGGGACGAAAAAAATTGGAAAATCTGCCGAACGATCAGAGATTTTCGTAAATGGGACTATTTCTCAAAACCGCCGAAATGTCAGATTTGCCGGGGAATTGGATGCCGAAGAATTGGACTTTTTACTGTATATGGTTACCACCCAGTGTAGTAAATGGTTTCCTGGTGTACAGGAAACCATTTGGCTTGGCACTCACTGCAGAGTCACCCACAGGCAGAAGGAAGAGGAAAGAATGAAGGAAAGAAAGACAGAAGAGGGAGCATAAAATCACTCGTAGGCAGAAAGACGAGGAAAGAATGAAGGAAAGAAAGACAGAAGAGGATGGAAGGAAAGAAGGATGGAGGAGAGGAAAGGGCAGACACCTGAGAGCAACACTACAGCAAGTAAGTGGATGGTATGTAAGATAAAAATGGTTTAATACACGGGACAGTACAAGCTTGACTCATTCCTGTAAAGATACAATTAGGTAAGAACAACTAGGTAAGAACACACACACACACACACACACACACACACACACACACACACACACACACACACACACAAAATTAATCCACTCTACCCCTACTAGAGTAGCCAAACCAACAAACTTACATCAAGCCTATGGCGGACATTTGAATCCATGTAGAAGGCCCCTGAACGTTGGTAGTACCTGAGCATCTTGCTGTTGAGCACCCACAATGTTTGGAATAGCAGCCCTTGCATATCTGTATCTTCTTGCACTGTCTCTTTACACTCCACCTAATGGGGAAGAAAGCTTTATAATTATGATGCTGTTCACTTGCAACTGTGCTCAGATGAAAGAATGGCAAAGCAGGATGAGGTTTAATATGATATGATGAAATGTATCATCAGCCTTTGCATATTAGCATCTTCTTGCACTGTTTCTTTACAATCTATCCAATGGAATAGGAAGCCTTACAAGCTGCTGTTCACTGGTACTCATGTTCAAGATACAGGAATGGCATGGCAAGATATGGTGTGTGTGTGTGTGTGTGTGTCTGTGTGAAAGAGAGAGAGAGAATGGATTTCAGTAGGTGGAGTTGGTATGGACATGTTGAGAGATGGGATAAGGATGACTGAAGGGAGAAAGATGACTGACACAGGGGAGTCATAAGTGTTAATGTGGTGGTATGAGTGCCAAGAGGGAGACTTTAGGAAGATGTGGGGTGAGGTATTGCAGAGACCTTCAAGGTAAGGGACTAAGCAGGGACATGGCTAAAGATACTGACACATGGAAAACTTTCATTAGGTGATGAGACCTAACGACCTATACATGCTGGCATGGTCAATAGTCTAAACAGAAATGTATGTGTACAGCATTGAATATAGTTAAACAGTACAGTACAAACTCTTGAATCCAGAATGTTGAGAGTCCAAAGGCATTACAGAAAATTTAAACCTTTAAAATACAGAATCATAATGACAGCTAAAATCATGTAATAAATAACCTGCAATACCATGAATAGTAAACACAGAGATGTACTTTGTACTATTACATAAATGTCTGCTCTTATACATGTACAATAAATAGTCTTTCATATGACCTGACCCTATGAAGAATGGTGATATCAATATTCCTCAAATGAAAACACATTTTGGAAAGAGAAGGTTTTAAGAATTTAGATTTTCAGATCTGAGAAGCTGTATTGCATATTACAAGAGTATTCATCTAGGGAAGTTACTCACCTCTTGCAAGATTTTAACTTCCTTAAGGATGGGGCGAGGGAACTCTGAGAGATCGGCAGTGACAGCTACTGATGCAGTGATTGGTGGTGGTGGTACTGGTGGAGGTTGTGGCAAGGATGTATGCAGGGAAGGTCTACTCTCCCATGGGGATGGACTGCGCGAATTATCACTGGACATGGGGCTGGAGGAACGACGAGCCGGGGAATGATGACCACGGGATTTGCTATGAGATTTACTGTGTGACCGGGCTCCTGGGCTCCTGAAGTGGGAATACATCAACTTGAGACAATCTCTGAATCAGGGATTAAAAAATGATGTGCTGCTTTCTTGATCTGAAGTTAAGCATTAGGGTTGTTTAGCCAAAACCCAGACTGGTCTAGTTCAAGTTCTATCTTGAATCATAACCAAACTGTATACAGTACACAACCTTGTAAAAAAAAACTTGCAAGGTTTGGTGAATGAGCTTGGGAGAGCATGTAAGAAACAGAATCTAAAGGTGAATGTAGGGAAGAGTAAAGTTGTCATCCTCAAGCGAAATGAAGTCATTGAATGTATAGAGATGCTGGACGAGGAGGAAATGGAAATTGTGAGTGTGTTTAAGTACTTGGATAGTGTGATCAGTAAGGATGGAAGTTTAGAGGATGAAATGCTTGAAAGGGTACAACAATGAAGAAAGGTTGCTGGTTCTTTGAAAGCAGTGATAAGAAACAGGGAAGTGAACATGGAAGTGAAAAAGTTGCTGCATGACAGTATTGTGATACCAACTTTAACATACGGATGTGAAGCTTAAATCTTGTTGGAGGGACAGAAGTCAGGAATGAGAGCAGTGGAAAAGAGTTACTTGAGAGGAGCATGTAGAATCACACGGACAGACAGACTGACAAATGAGGAAGTGAAGGAGCGTTGCGGTGTGGCTGTGGATTTGATATAAAGTGTTAGGAGAAACACACTGAGGTAGTTTGGCCATGTGGAGAGGATGGAGAGCAAGAGACTGATGAGGAGAGTGTATATGAGTGAGGTGGAGGGGGGGAGAGGGAGGGGGAGGCCGCAGATGAGATGGAGGGATGGAGTAGAGAGGTATATGAGAGAGGGAGGTGTGAGCTGGGAGCAGGGCAGCGAAATGGCTGGGGACAGGGTGATATGGAGGCAATTTTTTGTGGCCACCCCTTACGGGATTATGGCATATGGCAATAGAGAAAGAGAGAGAGTTGGGAGGCTAGAGCATTACCATGATGTTTTCAACCCAGTCATCCATGGCTGCGGGGCAACTGGGGTTACTGTCCACGAACAGCAGGATGCGATTTGCTATGTTGTTTTGGTCAGTATACTGGCATGGGTTGGGAACAGGATGCCAGTGATATAACTTTGGCACATCTTGGATGTCATCCATCCATTTGGCTTTGACTTCTAAATAACCTTGAGTCTTTCTTTAACACAGCCAACAGGTGTCTGGGTATTTTTGCCCCAATGGTACATGGCATGTGCTTCAGATACCCCTCCACACTGCCCCCCAGGAGAATAAACTGATCTTTTCCTGGCTTAAATCCTTGCACTGACAAAAAGGGCGAGTCTTGTCAAAATCTGAGATCTACTTTGTGTTATACCCTCCTTCTCTGATCCTTTGCTTCAGCAGTTCTGGGAATTTCAGGTCAGCCAATTGGTCTGTACTTGCAGTCTCACCGGACATGGTGATACAATGCAAGCCAGCATGATGTTTAAACCATTCAAATCAGCCACTGCTGGCCTTTAAAGTTTCCTTAACCTCAATGCTCAGCTTTTTACATTAGCCCACAATGAAAGGCCACTGGTGCAAATGAAAGCCAATCTGAGGGGTGTGTTATTATGGTTTAGCTCCCTTATCCAGATCGCAAGAAGTCGTTCCATCCCCTCTATGGCAGGGTCCTGTGCCCTTGTTAACCTCTTAATAAAAAAGTAGGACACCTTCTCCCCAGCAACTTGCATGGCAATGGCATTCTTTATCATAATAGAGACAGACGACTGGAGAGGTGGAGATTGCTTGCTACTGCATTAGTCCCCTGCCATTCCTTATGTTTCCTAATGATGATCAACTTCACTTTCAATGACATGCTCTTCCCTGCCCACTTAGCCTTAATGTCACTAGGCCCAGCACATTCACTGGTCCCACGCTTGCCACTAGCACCAGTACCCTTGCCAGACATGGTAACTAAGTGTTTTAAGTTCTTCTCTCCAAAAAGGAGTGTATGTTTTCACCCTTTTGTTTGTTTGTTTTTCTGTCAGCAGAATTCCTCAAAACTAAAAGAGAGATTTGTATCAAATCTGCTGGGCAGATAGCCCATGTCCTGAGGAATAAACAATTAACTTTTGGGACCGATGTCTGTTTGTTTGTTAGAAGGATTACTCATAAACTAAAAGAGAGATTTGGACCAAATTTGGCAGGTATATAGCCCATGTTCCAGTGAACAATCATTTAACTTTTGGGACCAATCTGGATTATATTACAGATTCTGGATCCGGAAAACAATTTTTGGAGAATCCTAATCAATGATAAGAAAACCTAACCTATTATGAAGAGTGGTTAGGATATTACATTGCCCCTGTCGGAGAGATGCGCTCCATGGAGTGCCCCTCTAGTTTCACCTGACTTCATTTAAATTTTAGCCTCCAATTCCACACCGCACTGATCTTTGATCACTGAAATATTCATTCACTCCAACAAGGAGATTATGTCATCATCCCTTTTTGTTCTTTCCGACAAAGGAGAGTATGTTTTCAGCCAGAACTGAAAGATTTGGCAAGTATGATGGTCAGTTCTGTATGTTTGTTTATTTGTCTGCACTCTACAGGTCATAATTTTGCACCAATCATTCTGAAAAAAAATTCAGAAGGTAGAAATCCATAAACTCCGGAAGTCTATTGTTATTCATCAATACAGTATTGGTCAAAGGCCCTGGACTGGGTGGGGGGGTTGAAACCCCTCAAAGGCCGTGGGTCCAGAAATTGTCAGGACCTTGTGGCTGGCCTGTCCCGGCACCATTATATTGAATTTGGATTTTTTTGTTTTAGTGGTAGGTGGTGGCGACCATCATCCACTCACTTGATGTAGTGTTGCCTACTTCTTCCTCAGTCTTTATCATTCTTTTTCTGCGCCAGCCCTCCTCTCTTCATATTTCTCCCATCTTTCCCATCACTTCTTATTGGTTTTCTTTCCTTTACAGGTGGCTTTACATTGTGTGACAAGCCTAATGGTTTCCTGTAAGCCAAGAAACCATTTATAACGCTGGGTGGTAACCATATAACCAACCCATAAGTGCTCCCTACGTGTCAACAAGTGGGTTGGTAGAGGGTTAGTGCCCCTCCCCATAAAACAAACAACTCAAAGTCAAATGGCCACCCCTTACGGGATTATGGTGTCTGGCAATAGACACATAGATAGAATTTTATTTTCTTACCAAATTGAAGAGAAATGTCTGGAGCACCTTGCAATGCAATTTTTAGCTTTCTAAACACATCCTTTGCTTCACAATGAAGAGTGAAAATTTTAGCCAAATGACTGCCGACACACACATGAAAAATAAACACACATTCAAAACCATCTGGCAAGGGTTCTATTGCCGACAAGCCAGTAAAAACTAAGAACTCATATCCATCTGGCAAGAGGGGAAATAGGGGGGGAAAAAAGGGGGCAGGGAAGAGGGGAGGGGGAAGAAGGGAGGGGAAGGGGGAAAGGGAATGGGGGAGGGAAGAGGGAAGGGGGGAAGAGGAAGGAGATGGTAGAAGAGGGGGGAGGGGGAAGAGGAAGGAGATGGTAGAAAAGGGGGGAGGGGGAAAGAGGGGGGAGGGAGGAAATAGGGGGAAGGGGAAAGAGGGGGGAGGGGGGAGAGGGGGAATGATGGGGGAGAGGGAAGATGGGGACTGGGGAAGAGAGGGGGGAGGGGAGGATGGGGGAGGGGGAAGATGGGGAATGAGGAAGATGGAGGAGGGGGAAGATGGAGGAGGGGGGGGAAGAGGGGAGAGGGGGAAGATGGGGAATAGGGAAGAGGGGGGAAGGGGAAGAGGGGGTACAGGGAAGATGATGGAAGAAGGGCAGAGGGAGGAGGGGGGGAATGAGGGAGGAAGGGGGAAGAGGGGAGGAGGAGAGGAGGGGGGAAGGGTGGGATCCATCCAGAAAGTACTCAGCCTATGGCCATTTCATTTGTTTGTTTGTTAGTTTGTTTGTCTGTTAGCAGGATTACTCAAAACTAAAAGAGAGATTTGGACCAAATTTGGTGGGTAAATAGTCCACGTCCTAGGGAAAAATCAGTTAACTTTTGGGACTGATTCGGATCGTGTTACAGATTCTGGATCTGGAAAACACTTTTTGCAAAACTCTAACCAATGATGAGAAACCCTAACCCACTGTGAAGAGTGGATTGGATATTATGATGCCCATGTTGGAAAGATGCGCTCCACTGAGTGCCCCTCTAGTTTGTTGCTTGCCAGAATTGAAAGATTCGGCAAGTATGCTGGTCAGTTCCGTATGTTTGTCAATTTGTCTGTCAGTTTGTTTGTTTGTTTGTCAGCTCTCTACAGGTCACAATTTTGCACCAATTGTTCTGAAAAAATATTCAGAAGGTAGATATCCATAAACCATGGAAGCCGATTATTTTTCATCAAAATCAGTCAAATGCTGGGCTCGGTGGGGGGTTGAAACCCCTAAATGGCCGTAGGTCTGGACACTGTCAGGACCCAATGGCCAGCCCAGGCACCATTTTTTCAAAATTCGAAAACTGATTTTTTTTTTCTTACCAAATTGAAGAGAAACATCTGGCGCACCTGGCAATGCAATTTTTAATTTCTGAAACCCATCCTATGCTTCGCCATGAAGCGCAAAAAATTTTGCCAAATGACTGCCTACACTTCAGTGAAAACTAAGCAGACACAATCGGATCCATTCGGCAAGCACTCTTCTGCCCGCATGTTAGTGAAAACTGAGCAGACAATTGGATCCATCCAGCAAGCGCTCTGCCTATGGCAGTTTTACTTATTAGCTTGTTTGTCTGTTAGCAGGAATACTCAAAAACTAAAAGAGAGATTTGGACCAAATTTGGTGAGTAGATAGCCCATACCCCAGTGAACAATCAATTAACTTTTGGGACTGATGTTTGTTAGTTAGTTTGTCTATTAGCAGAATTACTCAAAAACTAAAAGAGATTTGGACCAAATTTGGTGGCTACATAGCCCATGTCCTATGGAACAACCAATTAACTTTTGAGACCAATCCAGATCATATTACAGATTCTGGATCCAGAAAAAGCTTTCTGCGAAACCCAAATCAACGTTTTGAAAACCTTACCAATTATGAAGAGTGGCTTGGAAATTACACTGCCCTGGTTGGAGAGATGCGCTCCAGTAAGTGCCCCTCTAGTTTAAGACTATGACTCTGTTGTGATCGCAAGTCATGGACTACAAGGCAACATAATACAGTATAATGCACACAGGAAGCAATGCTTGCAGGGGAGAAATACATGTGCCAGCAGACAACTCCTTCAAAGGCTTGGTGGTAGAGGCTAGGACTGTACACAGGACAGAAATAAGGGTACATGTAGCCACCCCGAACTTCTTAGATCAAACAAACGATGGTCTGCTTGTGTGTTAGTGCTGTGGATGCTTCACAGAGGGGTCACACTAACTGTATAGCACAGGTTTTCCATGTTTGTAATTCATCTCATTTTCAGCTAGTGTTATTTAGTAAACTGGAAATGAATTACATGTATCCATTCTTAGAGATGTTTTCTGCTGACCAAAAGTGGTCTTTGTGAGCAATTCATTAGTACACCCTCATAACATGATTATTCAGTACACACTCATTCATTTATACGATCGGTAAGAATTTAGAATCTATTTTTCTGTTTTATGAGTCTTCACATTCAGTACACATCTTTCTCTCACTTATACAACTGCTACAATAATCAATCGTTATACGAGTGGTTTTCAAAAACACATCCCTGTTGTAAAACTAGAGCATGCTGTACAATCAGGCCTTGCTATACATTACGATGCTATGTGATTAAATGCGATCATGATGGAAAAGAAGTTCTACCTGGCATCACTGTATGACTGCAAAAACTGCTAAAGGGATCTCATACAAACCCTCACTGTTTGATGTACAACAGCTATTTTTGTTTATGCAACACCCACAGGCAAACTAACAGTAATCTGTATGTTCCAAGATGGCCTTTGAACTTGGTCACTTGAATGTGTTAGTGCCAATGGTGAAACACAGTTTGGTGTTGGTGTTCAAGCAGCAAGTGATGCACAGTGAAGTGAAATAACTACCAGTTTAGAGGGTTAGAAACTTCTTTTTACACTTTTCTGGTTGGGTGGCCCTTGACCAAAAACATATCCCCACTGAACCCATGTTATAATCGGAGGCCCTCGACCAAAAACATATCCCCACTGAACCCATGTTATAATTGCCGCACTATACATTAAATCACTATGCACTGGGTTTTCACTTGACGAAACCCCATTGTATAGGGAGGTCGGACTCTACTGTATGCAGACAAGACTTTATACTTATTTTTCTGTATGAGTCCAGCATCCAGGTGTTACAAAAATAAAACATAATTACAGAAAAGTATTATTGTACTTACATGCCCTTAAGAGGCTCAGCAGTCATGTCGGGTGGAAGTTGTTTGGCTGGAAAACATGATTACAAGCTTAATAAACAGCTGATGATAAAACACGAAGCATTAAAAATAATAATACTACAAAAAAAGAAGAAAGTCTATCAATCTACTGTACCAACAAGACTGCCCAATCCTGCATCCTGTGAAAGGTTACCATAACTAAAGAACCACCATGTACAGTATTTCTCTTCAGTATAGCAAGACCTAATTACTGTATATATAAATTTTTTAAATCTTGTTTTTTTGTTTGTACATTCTCAAAGCAGTGGGTCATTGTTTTGAACGGGTAATGTGGAGGGTAAGGTTGCCGTGTACATGAATTCCACACAAACAGTTCCATAAGATGCATTGTTATAAAGGCAATGTGGGAGAAGACACAGAATTTTTTTTTGAGGACCCTATTATAACCTAGTATTTTTCATTGTGACGAATGGCTTCTAATATGGAAACTCCCACTACCCCTACTTCTGGGAAAGTCAAGTGGAGGAATCTTTTCATTACTGAGAAGCTCGAGGTGATGGAGGCCCTGAGAAGTCCTTTTTGCCGACAGTGACAATGAGTTTAAGTTCACTTAAAGTACAGCCTAGAAGATTAGTAGCAGTGTAAACAGTGTACAGCCATCCCTCTAAGACCCGGACACCAAAGTCCCAGACACCCCAAATCCCAGAAATTTTGGGCTTGGGTACTCGGACACACACACACACACACACACAAAAGCCGATGTGTTCATCCCTACTTCAAACTTGCCGCATGGTGACGAACAGCTGTGTTTTGGTGCGCAGTTCCTCAGACATCCACTAGAGCGCCCCAGCATCCTCCCGATTTCCCACCTACCTACCGTCGTGACTGCATGCTCGTTGTTATGGCTGCCCACGTGCTCGCTTTTGTGGTGATGCCCTACCTGCTGCAGGCCTTGGTGTTCCTCTGCAGCCTCTTACTCACGTGTGTGACGATGGCCCCACTACCCGAGAAGAGGAAACGAGTGGTTCTGACTCAGGAGAAGCAGAGGGAGATACTGGAGAAAGTGGATGCGGGACGGTCGACCTCCCACATCCTCCGTCAACCTGGCCCGCTCTACCTTGTTCGATATCAAGAAATCCCAGGACAAGCTCACCCAGTACACGGCAGACTTCGCATTGAAGACCCAACGCAACGTGCAGAGGAAGATTATGTACCCTCCCAGGTTTGCAGAAGTCGACCACTCCACGCTGATTTGGTATCATTAACAACGTGCTGCTGGTGTGTTGGTGCATGGCACAGAGCTGAAGGCTGCCGCAGAGAAGTTAGCAAGGTTATATGACTCCCCAGACTTCAAGGCATCCAAGAATTGACTCCTTGCCTTCAAACTACGGCATGGCCTTACTAACCGTAAGGCCCATGGCGAAGCTTTGGACGCCAACGAGGATGGAGCAGAAGAGTTCCAGCAGAAAGTGAAGGGTTTGATCGACAGGGAGAGCCTCACTCTCGGTCAAGTCTACAATGCTGACGAAGCTGGTCTGTTCTATCACTCGCTGCCCATGAACACCCTAGTAGAGGAGACAGAGAAGCGTGTACCAGGATGCAAGCTCTCCATGCATTGTATATCTGCTTTGTGTTGTGCCAATGCTAAAGGCATGCACCGGCTCAAGCCCGTTATTGTTGGCTGTGCAATGAAGCCTCGGTGCCTTCATGGGTACCATTCCGTGAAGGATTGGTTCACAGCCAAGATCTTCAAAGACTGGTTTCACCAGCACTTCATCAAGGTCATCAGACAAACACACTGGGAATACCACACAACCAGGTAAAGGCTCTCCTTCTGGACAATGCACCTGCACATCCGTCCGACAAGAAGATGGTGGCTGAGAATGGCCGCATTAGGTGCTTGTTCTTGCCACCTAATACGACTGCTCTCATCCAACCAATGGACCAAGGAGTGATCATGGCTACGAAGAGGCTTTACCGTCGGAAGTTCCTGGACGAGGTGATGGTTGTTCTTGAGGATGAGGACGAGCGCAGGGAGGGACAGGACATGAAAGGTCAGCGGACTGTGGAAAGCCTTCATCACTACAACCTCAAGTCAGCCATCTACGACTGGGCCAGTGCATAGAGGTAAGTCCCTGTCAAGACTCTGGAAAGTGGTTGGTCTCATTTGCTTCTTGGAGCCGATGTGAAGCACGACTTACTAGGTTTTGACATGGATGACTTCTATGCATGCCTTTGTGTAGCTGGCGATGAGGTGGATCTGGACGAAGTGCATGAGTGGTTGGATGACGACGAGGGAGATCCTGGGTATCAGATCACGTCCGATATCGAGATCGCATCTTCTGTTGCAGGTACAAGTACCCAGCTCGAAGATTCCGATATGGACAGCGAAGATGATGTGGACTCCTTTCAGCGTGCCACTACTCCAGCCATCCCCAAGCTGGGCGCACTCTGGGAGGACGTAGAGTTTATTCTTGACTACCTGGAACACTCGGACTGCGACAGGGAGATGGGGCCCCTGGGACTTGTTGAGGAAGTGCCCACTTTTAGGCAGCGCATCATCAATCGACAGGATTGCCATCCTTACGTCAATCAACCATTGACACCTTTTTCAGGCCCGTGACCCCCGCTGTGCCCAGCCCTGCCTCCACACCACTGCCTCACCACGACCTGCTTTCTACCTCTAAGCCACAGCCCAGCACATCGGCCATGGTGGAGTCTCCACTGGACGTGAGTTTGCAGCTATCTTCAGAGTCGTCTGCAGTTGGTAGTCCATCACCACGTCCCAGGGATGCGCCCCTAGGCCACCTGCAACACCTACTCTCTGGCTGACAGTGAATAAACAGCAATAACTCGCCACTACACCACATGGGAATTTGCAATGTTGTGCAGTGTTAAGAAATTAGATTTCAGAGTATAAAGGATTAACTGCAGAGTGAAACACTGTCATGTTGAAAATGACGTGGTGCAAGTAAGAAAAGAATGTGCAGTGTTAAGAAAGAATTCAAAGTGCAAAGGATTAAGTGCAGAGTGCAACACTGGCGTGTTTCAAGTGCTGCGCAAGTAAGAACAGACTGTGCAATGTTAAAAAATTAAAATTCAGAGTGTAAAGGATTAAGTGCAGAATGTAATGCTGGCGTGTTTCAAGTGCAGCGCAAGTAAGAACAGATTGTGCACTGTTAAACAATTATAATTTACAGTGCAAAGGATTAAGTGCAGTGCAACACTGGATTACTGTACATGCTTCAAGTGCACCTTCACCACTGTCAGAGCCATAGAGGAGGCGGGTTAATCTTCGAGACGGCCACGGACATGTCTTAGTTACCCTGTACTCTGCTAAATATTTTCCATACTCACTTCTAATTTCTCATTCTCTGGTTCCTTTTCAGTTATTTCATGGTTTCTGTCCCTTATTTGTGTGCATAGGGTCTTAAATAGGTGCAATGCATGTCCTGTAGGGAGTTATTTAGGTGGCTTTCAAAGTTAGGTTGGGTTGGGGTTCTATAAGTAGCTGTCCAGGGGCATTTTTTCAAAGTTCTGGACAAAACCAAGTCCAGAACATGTCTTTGGCTCTATTAAGTCATATCTTGGAGGGATTACTGTATCTACCTATCTGGACTGCTGAGCTGTGATAACAGATTATAGTCATACAGTACTATACTAGTCATGAAGTGCTATGACAGGGATGTAAAAATGCTGCAATACAGAAGAAATTATGGCCTAAGTTGGTGAAAAATGTGTATAGTTTTTATTCACAATACTACAGTATGATATTTTAGTCATTTATTTTCAATCATTTGCTTGAATTCCTACCAGGGGGTGGTGACCCTCGGACCTATGGAACTTTCAGGTTTATTGAACCAGGCTTTCCCCCAATTAATTTGATATAGCAAGGGTCTACTGTATACAACCTAGGGGAAAAGGGGTGTTAAGTGTTTATCCACCACCAATTTATATGTATAATACTCAAGAGACTCACCAGAAAGGACTGAATTTGTTGGAGAGTGTGTAAAGAGTTTTGTTATATGGGAGACATGTTATGTGCTGAAGGTGGGGCTGGAGCTAGCTCTGTGGCGAAAGTGAGGAGTGGTTGGAAGAAGTTTAGAGAGCTATTGTCTCTCCTGACACTGAGAGGGCTCTCCCTCCGTGCTAAGGGATCTTTGTAGGCAACATGTTTTAGGAGTGCAATGCTGTATAGTAGCGAGACCTGGGTAGTAAAGGAAGAGTATGTTCGGAGGCTCAAACATACAGAAATGACAATAATTAGGTGGATGTGCAGTGCATCTGTGAGTGTGGGGCCTGGGGAGGGTTTTGTTTACAATGGAAGAGTTGAGAGGTAGGATGGGACCGGAGTGTACTGGATTTGTGATGAGGAGAGGTAAATTGAGATGATTTGGGCATGTGGGGGATGATAATTGGGTGCAAAAAGTTAGAAGGGTTAATATTAGGGGCAGGGCTGCAAGAGCCTGACTGAAAAAGACCTAGTACAAGGTAACTGAATGTGGTCTCAGGGGTAAGGGACTGAAAGAGGATGCTGCCAGAGAACGAGCAGCACGGAAAGCCACCATCAAGTGACCAAGCCCGACAAATGGAAGCACGTTGGAGCATTCAAAAATGAAATGAAACGAATGTTATGAAAAGGAATTTGAAACATGAATACAGGTTAGTTACTGTTAAAACACACATACAGTAGGCCTTCCATGCTTACCTGGTATGTGTTCATACAGTAGCTACTTTAAGCAGCCATCTGTTAAACTATAAGTACCATGCAAACCAGTCCTGTGTACATACAGTATGCAGCCACTTGTTAAACTAGGGGTACCATGCAAACTGTTTCTGTGTACACAGGGATATGTTTTTTATTATAAAAGCTCATACTGACAGACCACAGCATTATCTGTTTCTCTTCTCTCCACTTACCCCCCCCCCTCACTGTTTTTCTCCTACTTTCCTCTTCCCTTTTTCTCCTTTCTTTGCTTTCCTCTTCTTGTTACTTATATCCCTCTCTCACTAATTTTTGGGCCACATACTATGATTATAAAAGAAAGCAACAGAAAGAGAGAAAATTAAATTAAAGGAAAAATACAACTTGCATCTCCTTATCAGTGATGAGACAATGTTTACTTAAGCTACAGACATAGGCATTAACCCCTAAAGACTGCAATTCTCCCACCCCGTCTGGTCCCAGAACTGCATTTAGGGTCTAATTTTTCAATTTTCACCAAGGTAAGTTTTGCTCTTATGAATTTCAAGAGCTTGATTTTACACACCAGAAAATGTATACTGGACAGTAACCATTAGGTGGGGTATGGTGGTACAGTAATCCCTCCAAGATCCGACATAACAGAGCCCAAGCAGCATCCCGGATTTGGTCTTGGCCAGGACTTAGGAAAAATGCCTCTGGACAGCTACTTATAGACCCCAACCCAACATAACTTTGAAAGCCACCTAAATAACCCTACTGAACATGCACAGCACCTATTTAAGACCCTATTCACACAAATAAGGGACAGAAACCATAAAATAAATGAAAAGGAACTAGAGAATGAGAAATTAGAAGTAAATAAGGAAAATATTTAGCAGTGCACAGGGTACTTACGACACGTCCATGGCTGTCTCGAAGATTAACCCATCTCCTCTATGGCTCTGACAGTGGTGAAGGTGCACTTGAAGCACGTACAGTAATTCAGTGTTGTGTTGCATTTAATCCTTTGCACTGTGAATTATAATTTTTTTAACAATGCACACTCTGTCCATAGGTTAATTGGGAGTGAGGAGGATGCAGGGGCACTCTAGTGGACGTTGCCGGAACTATGCACCAAAACACAGCTGTTCGTCACCGTGCGGCAAATTTAAAGAGTAGGGATGGACACATATCAGCTTTTTTATGCATTTTGACATTTTTGGGCCATTTTTGGTGTCCCAGATTATTTTGGACATTCGTCCAGATAGCCTTTTGTCCAGATATCTTAGGGAATATCCAAAACTTGGACTAATGGACCCAAGCCCAAAATGTCCGGGACTTGGGGTGTCCGAGTCCTGAGTGTCCAGGTCTTAGAGGAGTTACTGTATTTCACTCTCATATGTCCAATGGTTACCCCACTGTTGCCTGTCAGAGAACATCAAAAATAAAAATTGTTACCCTCCGCATAAAAAAAGTGGCACCAGAGTAAATTTTGGTCTCATAAATTTGAAGAGCTTGATTTTGTACACCAAAAAATGTATACTTCACTCTCATATGTCTAATGGTTACCACACTGTCGACTGTCAGAAATTCAAAAACCCACCCCTAACTACAAGCGAGAATTGGACGACATAGCAGGGAACAGGGAGGTTGGGGGGACATCAGGAGTGGGAAAATGGGAGGGAATACACCAACCACACAAAGCCAATACAGTCTAGGGGAGGTATGGGGGGTGATCTGGGTGGGAGGAGACACTGAGGACAGATCCCAATGGAGCAAATGGAGGTGGAGAAATGGCAGGGGTTGGGGTGGGTGACCATCCCCCACAACATCTAGGGGGACCAATCAGGCCAGACATCACCAGATATTGTACTTTCCATTGGTTAGGCTCCATATACATCTTCAAAGAGGCGAGGATACCTCGCGCCAGTTTGTGGTAGCCTGTGTACGACTGATGATGACAGGACTCTACGTACCAGGGCCCGAACACATCGACAGATGAATATAGGACTTTAGAAGTTAACATGCTCTCCCTCCCCCCCTTCTCTCTCTCTCCCAGATAAGTTAATGTAAAGGATAATGATTCACACTCTCTCTCTCTCTCTCTCTCTAGATAAGTTTATGCCAGGGATAATAATTCACTCACTCTCTCTCTCTCTCACCACAAAAGTTAACATAACGAATAATAATTCATTCTCTCTTTCTCTCTCCCCCCACAAAAGTTGACATTACGGAAAATAATTCTCTCTCTCTCTCCAGACAGGTTAATGTTGGAGATAATTATTCTCTCTCTCTCTCTCTTGTCATATCCAAAAATTATAAAGAAAGCAATAGAGATGAAGTAAATAAGAGAAAAAATACAACTTGCACCCCATTATCAGTGGGTGTTTATTTTAATTTTAAGTTAAATTACAAAGAACATATTAATCAGGTTGTACGAGGGTGTAACTTGCATATAAGAAATCTGTACTCTGTGAGAAAATTCCTGAATAGACGGTGCCTCTTAACATTGGTCCATGCAGTGGTCTTGTCTCGTGTTGATTACTGTAATTCACTGTGGGTTGGTCTTCCAAATAATATACTAACAAAAGTTCAGTCTGTGTTGAACAGGGCGGCACGGCTTATCTTTGGTCTCTGCCCGAGAACCTCAACTACCCCGTTTCTGATTGAGTTGCATTGGTTACCAGTAAAGGCTAGAATTGAATTTAAACTGTGTCTTATTACATTCAAGGTTCTTAAGTTTGGTGAACCGAACTATCTTGCTGAATTGTTAAAACTCCCATCGACACGCCGGGATGTGACGTTACGCAGTGAAGATGATTCCTTGCGTCTTGATGAGCCAGGAGCCATTCACCAGTCATCTTTCTCTGATCGTTCTTTTGCATATAGAGCCCCTAGATTATATAACAGATTGCCAATGTCCATAAGACAACTCTCTACTGTTCAATCCTTTAAGAGACAGCTGAAAGCCTTTCTTTTTTCAAAATGCTATGACCTGGAGAGAGGTACTATGACGGATGATTATAAGGTTTAATTACTGCCACTTTCATGTATATATGATGTAGCTTGTATTATATACAAGAAATGTCACAATTCTTGTAATTGTAAAAATAATGTATGTGTGTCGAGCGCTAGTGAATTCCCAAAAGGAAGAACTGGCGCTTTTGAGAAACAAAAGGCCAGATTATTATTATTATTATTATTATTATTATTATTATTATGCTGATGCAGGCAATTCTGGCCTCTATGCACCTGACATAAGCATTATGTAGGTTTGCTCTCTCTCTCTCTTTCTCTCTCTCTCACATCCAAAGAGTATAAGAAAGCAAGAGTGAGATAATAAATACAGGATAAAAAATACAACTTCTATCTACCTACCTATATCTACAACCAGAAACCAAAGTCCTGCAAGGGGTGGCCACAAACTAATCGCCTCCATATCATCCTGTCCTTTGCCATTTCGATGCCCTCCCCCCAGCTTACACTCCCTCTCTCATATACCTCTCCACTCTATTCCTCTATTTTATCCTCAGTCTCCTCCTCCCTCTCCTCCCTTTCACCTCACATACACTCTCCTTGTTAGTCTCTCACTATCCTCTCCACATGGCCAAACCACCTCAATGCTTTCTATCACATCCACACCACAACATTCCTTCACTTGCTCACTTGTAAGTCTGTCTTTCAATGCAACACCACATGCTCCTCTCACTTCCATTGCTCTCACTCTTGGCTTGTGTCCTTCTAACAAGGTCAAACTTCAATTCCATATGTTGGAGTGGGTATCACAAAAATCTCATGCAGAGACTTTTTAACTTCCATGCTCACTTCCCTATTTCCTATCACTGCTTTCAATGAACCAGCAACCTTTCTTCCCTGTTGTATCCTTCCAAACACTTCATTCTCCAAACTTGCATCCTTACTCATCACATAACCCAAGTACTTCAGTGCACTAACATTCTCCATTTTCTCACCATCCAGCCTCACTGCGCATACAGTGACTTCAATTCTCCCATGGGCGAAGTGTGTACATATATCATGCTCAGAGGAGAATGTGTTTGCTCTGACGTATATCTGATGGTACCTTAACTAAGGGTGTCATTCAGGCTCATTTTAGACCTGGACCAACAGAGAATACATAACTTTTGGTGACTGCCTAATCAGGCAATTCAATAAGGAGGACCCTAATAACATCCTGATTCTATCCATCATGACTCCAATGATCTCAGTGACCTTGACAGATGCTGCAATCCAGTAGGACATTAATTTCAGCAACCAAAATAGCACTTCGGGCTCAGCCAGTAATAAAACATCTGATGCTTTATTTAAATTAAGCTGACACAGGATCCCTTCTGACTAGTTAGCTTCCCCAACTCTTGGGGTCTAGAATATTTAAGATGATACATGTGTTCACATTAAATACTGTATATCAAAATTACAAACATTTCATATGGATGACAGGTCTACTGCCATTCCTTGGGCACAGGTATTCCAGGTCTACCATGAATGCTTAGCCACAGACATTCCATAGGGATATCAGGCCTACCACCATTGCTTAGCCACTGACGTTCCACGAGGATGCCAAGTATACCACCATTGCTTAGCCACAAACATTCCACAGGGATGCCAAGTCCACCACCATTGCTTTGCCAGACATTTCACAAGGATGCCAGGTCTTCACTACTGCTTAGCCACAGACATTCCACAGGGATGCCCAGTCTACCACAACTGCATAGCCACAGACATTCCACAGGAATGCCAAGTCTACCACCACTGCTTAGCCACAAACATTCTATAGGAATACCAGACCTACCAACATTGCTTAGCCACGGACATTCCACATGTATGCCAGGTCTACTGGCATTGCTTAGCCACAAACATTCCACAGGGATGCCAATTCTACAGCCACTGCTTAGCCATAAACATTCCACAGGGATGCCAAGGCTATCATCATTGTTTGGCCACTGAACAGACCACCTCCAAACAAGGATGACATTCAAGTGGATGGTAGTAACATCAATGTTGTGGCCTGGTTTCTTCCAACAGTTCCTTCAGTTTTGCTGTATGAGACCTAGAATAATGCTTTCCAACTCCCATGGTCCAACGACTAAAGAATTCTAGTCATGCTCAAGCTGACTGTTTATTAGATGGAAGGTACTCTGGAGCAAGAGGCTGTTCAACTTTTAATGCTCTCTAGCACTGGATCCTACTACAGTCGATCCTTCGTACATGTCATCTCAAAATACACTTGCTTAGAGTGTTTTGAGATGGTTTGACAATTTTGTTAATCACAACATAAATCTTATTTAAACAAGTAAATTCTAATGTCATGTATTCCAGAACTACAGAGGCCATTACGTGGGAGGAGGATATCAATTATTTGCACATTTTTACCATTTACAGGCAAGTTTGCAAAGAACAGTTGTGGTCATAAATAATCACCTATCCTTTGGTACCCCGTGCCTCAGTCTGCCTCCTTTATGTGCGACAAGTCACAGTGGGGCAAGAAGGGCTGAGAGGGAGGGACCAGAGAAAGAGAAGGGAAGGTGGAAGGGGGACAAGCGATGGTGCTAGGGTGGAGAGGGGGATGGGAGGAAGGGCAAGTAGGGGAGGGAAAATGAAATGTGAAGGGGTGGTCACATTATTTGTCTATTTTCTTTCATTCAGGGCATGATATAAAGGAGTTAATATTTGGTAGATAATGCTGCATTACACCTTGTATCTCAGCATCAGATAACAAGCATTAGATAGGTGGTGACATCAAGAGCTGGCTCATGAGAGAAATATACTGACGTCTATCTATCTATCTATAGCCCGACACCCTAATCCCGCAAAGGGTGGCCGCAGACAAAATGCCTCCAAGTCACTCTGTCACCCACCATTTGACTCCTCTCCCCCCAACTCACCCCCCCCTCCCTCATATACCTCTCAACTCCATCCCTCCACCTCACCCTCGGTCTACCTCTCCCTCTCCCTCCCTCCACCTCACCTACATACACCCTCTTAGTCAGTCTTTCATTCTCCATTCTCTTCACATGTCCAAACCACCTCAGTGTATTTCTCCTAATCTTCTCAACCACATCCACATCCACCCCACAGCATTCCTTCACTTCTTCGTTTGTCAATCTGTCCCTCCACGTCACTCCACATGTTCCTCTCAAGTAACTCATTTCCACTGCTCTCACTCTTGACTTGTTCCCCTCTTGCAAGGTCCACGCCTCGCTTCCATACGTCAGGGTAGGGATCACAATACTATCTTGCAGTGACTTCTTAACTTCCATACTCACCTCCCTATTTCTCATCACTGCTTTCAGTGTACCAACAACCTTCCTTCCCTGCTGTACCCTTTCACGCACTTCATCCTCCAAAGTTCCATCCTTACTCATCACACTACCCAAGTACTTGAATGCACTCACATTCTCCATATCCTCACCATCTAACCTCACTGCACACTCTGTAACTTCATTCCTCTCAAACACCATAACTTTACTTTTGTTTACATTAACTTTCAGATTCCTCCTCCTACACACTGTCCCAAATTCATTCACCACACCTTGCAACTCCCATTCATCTTCACTCAACAGTATTGTATCATCAGCAAACAGCAACACCGGAAGCTTCCAAATCTCACCCTCATTCATTAGAGCCACCCCCACATCCACTGCCCTACCTTGCACCTCTTTTACAACCCCATCCATGTATATATTAAACAGCCATGGAGACATCACACAACCCTGTTTCAGTCCCACATTGAGATCAAAGAACTCACTCAGCTCACCATCCACTCGCACCGTAGCCCTAGCTCCCTCGTACATACTCTTCACAGCACTCAGCAATTTCCTCTCCACTCCATATATTCTTAATACCTTCCACATACCTTGCCTATCTATTCTGTCATAAGCTTTCTCCAAGTCCATGAAGGCAGCATACACTTTCCTTCCCTTCTCTAGATACTTCTCCACTAAACATCTTAGAACAAATATCTGATCTACACACCCTTTTCCCTTCCTAAATCCCCCTTGTTCTTCTCCAACTAGCTCCTCTGTCATATGCCTAACCCTATCAATGAGTACTCTACCATATAATTTACCAGTCACACTAAGAAGGCAAATACCCCTATGATTACCACATACTTCTCTCTCTCCTTTTCCTTTGTATAAAGGAACATTTTTTTTTTTTTTTTTTTTTTTTTTTTTTTTTTTTATGTGAGGATGAAGGAACCAAAGGCCATGAGCCCGCAGTAACAGTTCCCTCCAAGAGAAAAACAAAATACAATATAGAGCCAAATTCAAGATCCGATCATTTTGAGATGCCTGGACACACTGCGTTTGAAAGACTGGAGATCATAGGCAGCAGGAAATACAGACAGAGGGAGACAGTTCCAGAGTTGGCCTATTGCATAAATGAAAGACTGGGAGTAACGGTTAATTCTTGCATTAGAGAGTTGGACAGAAAAAGGATGAGAGTCTGCTGCCAGACGGGTGCTACGCGCCCGTCGTAGAGGTGGAGGAATGCAAGCAGACAGTTCAGAGGAGCAGTGACCATTAAAGTAGCGATAGAAAAGAGATAAAGATGCAACAGTGCGGCGAAGAGACAGAGGTTGAAGGGAGTCAGTAAGAGGAGGAGAGTTAATGAGACGAAAAGCCTTTGACTCCACCCTATTGAGAAGAGCTGTATGAGGGGAGGCTCCCCACACATGAGAGTTGTACTCCACACAGGGGCGGATAAAACCCCTGTATAGAGTCAACAATTGCGCAGGGGTAAAGAAAGAGCGGAGTCGGCTTAGCACACCCAATCTCTTGGAAGCAGATTTTACAAGAGATGTAATATGATCTTTCCAAGATAAGTCCCGAGTAAATGAAACCCCAAGCATGTTCAAGGATGATGTAGGATTAAGCTGAATATTATTAAACATTAGTGGGTATACCTGTGGAAGATTCTGTCGGGTTGAAAGGTGTAAGAACTGAGTCTTAAATGCATTAAAGACAACCATATTATTTTTACCCCAGTCAGAGATACGAGCCAAGTCAGACATTAGGTGTGCCATAGCCTCATCCCTTGTTTGTTGAAGTAACTGTTGAGATGGGCGTTGCGGGAACCGAATGGAAAGGTGAAGGGTGGAGTCATCAGCGTATGAGTGGATAGGGTTAGATGTACAGCTTAGAAGATCATTGATGAATAAAAGGAAGAGAGTTGGTGATAGGACAGAGCCCTGAGGAACACCACTGTTGATAGATCTAGGAGAAGAACGATGGCCGTCTACAACAGCGGCTATAGAACGACCAGAAAGGAAGCTAGCGATGAAGGCACAGATAGAAGGATAGAAACCGTAGGAGGGCAGTTTGGAAATTAAAGATTTATGCCAGACTCGATCGAAAGCCTTTGAGATGTCAAGTGCAATGGCAAAGCTTTCGCCAAAGTCCCGAAAGGAGGATGACCAGGAGTCTGAAAGGTAGGTGAGAAGATCGCCAGTTGAGCGTCCCTGACGGAACCCATACTGACGATCGGAAAGAAGGTTGTGATAGGAAAGATGCCTTAAAATTTTTCTATTAAGAATTGACTCGAAAACTTTTGAAATACAGGACGTTAAAGCAATTGGACGATAGTTGGAGGGTTGGGAGTGGTCACCCTTCTTTGGGACTGGCTGAATGAGAGCAAACTTCCATCAAGAAGGAAAGGTACAAGTTGACAGACAAAGACGAAAGAGTTTGCCTAGGCAGGGTGTAAGCACAGAAGCACAGTTCTTGAGAACAACAGGAGGGACCCCATCAGGCCCATATGCCTTGTTAGTACTGAGGCCAGTGATGGCAGAAAATTATATACCTGATTTCCAGTCCTCTGGAACCCTTCCCTCTTCCCAAGCCAATCTACACAACTTCCATATCCACTCCACAACAAGCTCACCCCCATACCTAAGCATTTCACCAAACACTCCATCAATTCCTGGGGCCTTTCCCAACTTAATCTTCTTCATCGCTTCCACTACTTCCGCCCTACTGATCTCTTCCTCCCTCCTCTCATCTCTTCTTCTCCCAGCCATTCCCCAACAACTTATACTCGCACTGCTCTCACTATCTACATTCAACAAATCCTCAAAGTGCTCCTTCCATCTCCTCAATTTCTCTCTCTTCTCCACCAACAATCTATTATTCCTATCTTTCACTCCCCTACTATTTCCCATTTCACACTGTCTTACTATCTTTACCTCCTTCCAAAACAATTTCTTACTCTCCCTCCATTTCACACTCAGATTCCTCCCAAACTCTTCATCCACTTTCTTCTTACTCTCCTTCACCAGAGTCTTAACCTCTCTTCTCCTGCTCACATATACCTCTCTCTTCTCTCTCTCATCTTCTCCCCTACCTCTACTCGCAAACCATTCACTATATGCCTTCTTCTTTTGTTCCACAGCTCATAGCACCTCATCATTCCACCATGCTGTCCCTTGCACACCCTTGCATCTTCTCCTCACTCCACAAACTGCCTCACACGCTGCGCCTATCTCTTCCGTGAATATCTTACATACGTCTTCCACCACTTCCATCTGCTCTAGCTCATACCTTCCCAATCTTTCTTCCACTATGCTCTTATACTCTGTCATTTTCTCACTATCTTGCAATTTTTCCACTCTTCTCACAGGAGTTGCTTCCTCCAGTCTTCCCCTTTGTCTCTTCAACCACTTTCTTTGCAGCTCTACCTTGGCCATCACTAAGTGATGGTCCGAGACTCCATTCCCCCACCCTCTCCAAACTCTTGCATCCAACACTTGTCTTCTCATTCGCTCATCCACACACACGTGATCTATCATTGCCTTTCGTTCAACAAGTTCACCATCCATCCTCCCCATTACTCTCCATGTATACCAGTGGGTCATCTTATGACGAAAGTAGGTGTTGGCTATTGCCAACCCCTTACAAGCACAGATGTCCACCAAAGCACTTCCATTCCCATCTACGTCAGCTGGCACACCCCACTGACCAACCACTCCATCCACTCGTACATTCCCAACTTTGCCATTCATGTCTCCAATCAACAGCACTCTCTCGCTCCTCTCAAACTTGTCCATACACCCTTCTACTCCCGCCCAAAACTCATCTTTCACTCTTGCCACTCGGTCCTCTGTCAGGGCATACACATATACAATCGCCCACACTGGTATACCTACTTTCATCCTCAACGATACAATCCTTGCACTCACTGTTCCATACTCTCTTATATTCTCCTTCCACTTCTTGCTTATCATCAGACACACTCCCTCTCTTGCCCTCCCATTCTCGTTGACTCCCGCACATATACGTGACAGACCAAATAATGGTACGGTGCCAGATATTTGTGTTTATCCGTGTATTTTGACTTTGGACGCAGAGTGGAATCTGGAT
Source organism: Coenobita brevimanus (assembly GCF_032717465.1). Lineage (NCBI taxonomy): Eukaryota > Metazoa > Arthropoda > Malacostraca > Decapoda > Coenobitidae > Coenobita > Coenobita brevimanus. The sequence goes on from NC_137042.1 coordinate 11,153,671, forward strand.
GGCCTTGACATCCATAACGTTTGTGTTAAAAACGTTCTCTTCCCTTACATGTAACTAATTTTTGGAACTAAATATCATTTGCAACCTTTGACATGACTCGTTTCGTTTCGTTTCGTTTTTAACCCCTACACCGCGGGCTTGTTTACCAATGACTTGCGTGTCCTGCGGGGTTATTTGGGCTCCGACAGACTCTCAAAAAATATTTGCAAAAATTCAGTTATTAGTCCCAGAATAATAAAATTACATATGCTTATGGCACATACCTTCAGCTTTCTCCAGGAATGATTGTTGAGCCTTCGTCGGTTACCGTAGGACTTGTGGAGACCTCTGAAGTAGGGTAACGAAGTCTCCACTTTACACTTCCCGACAACCCGTAATATGATTACCACAGCCAGATACAAACACTATAAACACTATTCTACAATTTTCAAGTAGTTTGGGATCCATACTAAAAAAAAAAAAACACTGTGAGAGCAATGGAAATTACAAGCGCGTCTGATCGTCGCACTGGCACTAGTTCGCTCTTGGTACTCTGTCATTTATTATTCATAAAACCCCTCACCCTTTATATTTCTATTACTATATAACACTTATATATATCTACAGTCTTTATCCATAAGTTTCCTTCAGCAGTATTAGTTTATTGTCACTGTAGGGATTCAATTTCTTTCAGTAAAATATGTAGCATTCACTTTCTCGTCCTGTATACTGGCATTGAGAGTGAATGTCACTTTCATCTTCACTCTCATAACTCATAGCATTCAGACATGCTAGAGTGAAACTTTCACTTTCATTACTCCTAGGGTATATACTCGTATTCTTATAATACTACTCATTTACATTTCTATTTACGTTCTCTATTTTATTTACGTTATTTACATTTCTATTTTATTTACACTGTGTTATGCAATGTCACTTGAAATAACTTATAAAACTATTTTCCATTGTTCACGTATATTTACATTCATTACTTTCACTTGCTGTTTACACATTATTTAGACATTATTTACAATTCCACTTGCACTGTTTTACTCAATAGAAAGATCGTAGTCATTCTTTTATCAATTGTCAGCCCTTTACCTCTTTCCACACGAGGTTTAGTAGGGGGTAAAGGTCACAGGGCCATTTGCATGGGGGTGAAAAAAGGCCTTGAAGTCAGCAAGAAGAAACATACGTACCCTCGCTTCGGAAGATGAGAGTAAACTGATAACGGAGGGCAGGGGTGGAGGCCTGCTTAGGGGTTATTCAGAGTTGCCAATATTAGTTCTTGAAACAGCTAAGTCTAGCACTGAAATGACTGGCAGGAAATCTAGACAATACATTATAAATTTGGTAGTTCCAGGTGAATGTAAATATCACTTAGGCTTCTCCCTTCCCTCCTTACATGTATATTTATTACGAAAATCGATTAGAGGCCTACTTAGGAGATATATATTCAGAGCTACCAATGTTAGATCTTGAAACAGCTTTGTCTAGCACTGAAATGATTGGCAGGAAATCTAGACAATACATTATAAATTAGGTAGTTCCAGGTGAATGTAAATATCACTTAGGGTTCTCCCTTCCCTCCTTACATGTATATTTATTACGAAAATAGATTATACGGCATATTTCAAGGGGAAAAAAACAGCGAAAATTAGCGAACGAGTGCACGTGAGGTGTTGTCAGGTGATAATTAGCCAATTCCAGGTGTATGGCACTCTCACTTACCTTATTTCTTTCTTGTATATATTGTTTGGTATAAGAATAGGACATAGGGCTTATTTCAATGGATGAAATCAGTGAAAAATTCCAGGGAAGATTTACTTAGCGTAGCACGGCCAGGCAGGCGAGAGGATAGGGTAATGGAGGGGGGGTAGGGAGGGGAGTCAAGAACGGGGAGAAATGGCTAAATTGTCAACAATGGATGGGAGTACAGATGAGATTAGGAGTGCTGACTAGTGTTGGACATTGGCAGTACTGATAGATGATACAAGCCCCCACTTGGAAGCCCGGGTGAATTCAAAATAACACAGAATCACAAAAGCGACGCCCCGCGGTATGATCCCTTGCTCCCAAGCGTCACGAAAGTGACGCCCCGCGGTTAAGGGGTTAAAGGCTCCAACATGCTTGCATGTGTCGGCCTTGGTCACCTAATGGCGGCTCTCCACACTGCACGATCCATTGCAGCCTCCCTGTTCAGTCCCTTAACCCTAAGGTCACACTTAATGACCTCGTCCCATGTCTTTCTCGGTCTACCCCTCATAACCCCACCCCCAGTATTAACACTTCTCACCTTCCTCACCCAATTATCATCCCCCATCCTCTCCACATGTCCAAACCACCTCAATCTACCTCTCCTCATCACAACACCAATACACTCCAGTCCCATCCTACCTCTCAACTCTTCCATTGTAAACCCAGCCCCTCTAGGCCTTGGACGCAGGGACGCACTGCACATCCACCTAATCATTGTCATTTCTGTACGTCTGAGCCGGCGAATGTCTTCCTCCTTCACTGCCCAGGTCTCACTGCCATACAGCATTACACTCCTAACACATGCTGCATACAAAGACCCCTTAGCACGTAGGGAGAGCCCTCTCAATGTCAGGAGAGGCAAGAGCTCCCTGAACTTCTTCCAACCACTTCTCACCCTAGCCACAGAGCTAGCTCCAGTCCCACCTCCAGCACACAACATGTCTCCCAAATAACAAAACTCTTCCACACACTCAAGAGATTCACCAGCAAGTTCAATCCTTTCACGTCTGACGATCTCCACCTGCTCACCCCGGCACGCCGTACACATAAAATCAGCATTATCTCGAAGTCTACCTCTGATACCACTACATCTCTTATGCACCCATTTATCACACACACTGCACAAGATGGAATTACTTCCCATGCCCTTGTGGCAAACTGCACATGGCCACTCTCCCTCGTCTTTGACAGTACCACCACCAACCCTAGATATCATCACTTTTGTTTTATCTGCATTTACCCTTAAACCCTTTTGCCCCATACCATCTCTCCACTTCCTAAACCTTTCCTCTGCCTCCCTTTCGTTCTCTGCAATCAACACCAAATCATCAGCATACAACAACTCCCACGGGAGTCCGTGTCTAAAGTTACGTGAAAGGGCTTCAAGTACCATGATAAACAACATGGGACTCAAGACTGACCCCTGATGCACACCAACATTTATGGAAAACTCATCACTCAAATCTCCATTCACTCTTACCTGGGTGTGAGCACCCACATACACAGCCATAACCACCCTAACCAGCCACTCCTCCAAGCCAAGCTTTCTCATTGCCCACTTCACCACCTCTCTAGGGACTCTGTCAAAGGCCTTTTCCAAATCAACAAAAACAAAATAAAGATCCCTTCTCCTACCAATATATTTTTCTGAAGCTGTCGAACAATGAACAGCCTATAGCATCAGTGGTCCCCCTACCTGGCATAAACCCAAACTGCATCTCATCAATATTCACTCTTTCTCTAATCATACCTTCTAAAACTCTCTCCATTCCCTTCATTATCTGATCTAAAAGCTTTATACCTCTATAATTTCCTCTTTCCAGGGCATCACCCTTCCCTTTATACACATTTACAATTACACTCTTCAGCCAATCATCTAGGACAACTGAACCCCTGTCCTGTAACCACTTTAGCCACTTCTTCCTCTTTTCCTCCATCGCTCTCAACTTCTTCATCCCACTATGCCATACATTTCTTCTTTGTTGTTACTCTTGCCACACCACCCACGCCTTTAGCATTTCTAACTAAGCAATCCCTACATGCCCACTGGCTGTCCAGATCCATTTCATTCCAATTCACTAACTCCTCCCCTACTCAGGTCCTGTATTCATCGGCCATTTCTTTGATTTTCAGCTTCTCAACTTCCAGTCTTTCTCCCTGACTGCTCCTCTCTCTCCTGATCCACCTCACTCCTCTCAGCTTCATTCCAGTCTCTCTCCCTGACTGCTCCTCTCTCTCCTGATCCACCTCACCCCTCTCAGCTTCATCTTGCATACCACAATCATATGATCTGACAGACCCCCACATCGTCCTCTCACAGGTGTTGTATCAGCAACCATTCCTGGCATCGACCTCTCTACAAGCACACAATCAATCATGCTTCTTTCAACACGATCCCCATTCCCTCTATACCACGTATATTTATGGCCTTCTTTGTGTTTGAAATACGAGTTACAAATGCACAACCTTCTCTCCTGATATATCCTTCAGATGTTTCCCTTAATCATTTTCTCCTGGTACTGTACTCCATTACAACCATTATGTTATCCTCAGGAAGTGCCTACTCTTCCATTCATATCACCCATTACGATCACTTTATAGTTCCTGGGAATTTCTCCCACTACTTTATCCAACTCATCCCAAACCTGCCTTTCTCTCTCTCACTCCTGTCCTCACACAATGCATATGCCACAAACAGTGCCACTTTCACCATCTCAAACTTGAACCTGACAAACATACACCTCAAGCTGACACATTTGCAGTCTCTCATTCTACTCTGCCACACCTCATTCATCAATAAAGCAACTTCTTCCTCGCATCTTCCTCGCCCATTCATGCCCGATCTTACAAATTTCACATCCTCCCACTCCTCCACTTCAAACCCTGTCTTCTTTGTTTCACACAATGCCATCACGGCATATCTTGCACTCTTGAACACATTCATCACTTCCACTCTCTTGCTCTCGTCATTCACACCTCTCACATCCCACACGCCGTGCAAATCTGACCATTTGGTTGGGGCCCTGGGCAGGTATTCGGCCCTCCAAGGCTCTCTGAAACAACTGCCATGACCAGTCACATTGGTATATTTCTCTCACAAGCCAGCCCTTGATGTCACCTCCTATCTAAAGCTTGTTATATGACACTGCTATACATGGTGTACTGCAGCATTATCTACCAAATATTAACTCCTTTACATCATACACTGAATGAAAGAAAATTGGCAAATAATTTGACCACCACTTCGCATTTCATTCTCCTTCCCCTACCTACCCTCCCTCCCCTCCCCCACCCCACCCCAGCACCAATGCTCATACCCCCACCCACCTTCCCTTCTCTCTCTCTGACCCCTCCCTCTCAGCTCCTCTTACCCCACTATGACTTGCCATGCACATAAGAGTCAGCCTGAGGCACGGGGTACCAGATGATACGTGATTATTTATGACCACGACTGTACCTGCTACAAATATGGATGCCCAACTGTACCCCTTTATCAGGTCAATACAAACTAAAAATCTCCCAGCATCTCTTAAGAACACTCAAAAATTTTGAAAGCTGGCACTTTCTAAAGAGCTTGATGGAATTTTGCCAGCGTTAAAGTTTTCAGGTTGTCCAAAATCTCCACTTCTTCCCTGATTCCCAAACAAATGAACAAAGACCTAAACAACAGATGCCACACAATGCCCTTACTGACCCCCAGCCTGGCACAGGAGAGCTAACTCAGTGTCCCAGGAATGTTGTACCTTCTTACGAACAACATGTTCATGGATTTTATACTAATGAATAATAGAATGTTGTTGGATGCGAATACTGTCACTAACCTCAATTCTGCTTCCTGCACAGACATGGACAGTGCAGTACAAATTCAACTGATACGGATAACTTTGAAAAGGTGATTCACTCTGTACCAACTCAATATTCATTTGAACCAGAAGTTGCTGTAGATCAAGCAGCAGCACACTGACCCAGGTAATGATTCTAGAAACCCCTTTAAGAAAACTAAGTACAGTACAGTAGTTCCTCAAGATCCTTTAAGGGTTGAGATCGTTACCCTGAAAGTGGTGTACTCTTATATATTCTTCTCCATCTCACTCTATGTCCTGGACTCAATCTTTTTGGAAGCAAAACTTTCAGAACTGATATTCAGTCACATTCCACCCCTAGATGAGACAAACATGCACAACAGCGAAATTCTCAGCGACACGAAGCTAGAACTCAGTCAAGCAAATCTCAACCAGTATCCAGCTACAATTACCCACCATATGTGAGCTGTATAAAGGGGTGGGGATCCTTCAGGATCTTGAGGCAGGAAGTAGCCTGATATGGTCTCTCCTGTCCCTGGACCTAGTATCCACTTGCATACATTCCAAGGAAAATTATGCATCTCTCCAGAGCTTTGAATCTTCCTTCAGCAACTTATAAGTCGGGGCATATTCAAACAGGGTCATACTCCAGTTTCTGTATCCTTCCTGTTCAGTCCTCAAGATGGATTCACAACTTATTATAGACCTGAGTGATCTGTGCAAAATTATTATAACACAACCATTTAAGATGGTGGATACTACAGTCAGTGTGTTTCCACCTCTCACTCACTCTCTCTCTCCCCCTTTCTTGTGTATGTATGTGTGTGTGTGTGTGTGTGTGTGTGTGTGTGTGTGTGTGTGTGTGTGTGTGTGTTTGTGTGTGTGTGTGTGTGTGTGCTTGTTTTTGTTAATTCATTTGTTTACAATTCTTGCATTCATCAATTTTAGTTACCAAATGGCAGCTCACCAGGTTGCTCAATCTCTAGCAGCCTCTCTAATCAGCCTCTTAACCCTGACAACACACTGTATGACATCATTCCAAGTCTTTTTTGATCTACCTCTCACAATGCCACCCCTATCATTAAAACTTCTCACCCTTTGCACCCAGTTGTCATCCTCCGTCCTCTCCACATTCCCAAACCATCTACACCTATCCCATTTCATCACAACATGAATACATTTAAGTCCCATCTTTCCTCTTAACTCTTCATTTGCAATCCTAAATGCCCAGGCCTGTCAGTAAAGGATGCAACAATCCATGCTGTGGGTCTACAGGTTCCAGTATCCACCAACAGAGGAACCAAAACCATTCACAGTACTTACTACACGTTCATAAAGCATGATCAGAGGCAAAGGGCCTCCATCTCTTCAATGGGTTAAGGAAGTTAATCCATCCATCCATCATCCAATCCTACCTTGCCCCATGAGGAGCATAGGAGCCCAGGGCTAAGCATGTTGGTCTTGACATTTAAGATGAGAGTGACCAGCCTCACTCATTCCTGAGTGGCAGTACGTGAGCAATAACCCCAACCCCAACCACCCCTTTGATATAAACCTTCACCGGTTCAATCCGATTGGAGCGCTGCAATTACCCACTAAACCACCAGGTGCCATAATTTGGTTATATGGTTACCATCCAGTGTAGTAAATGGTTTCCTGGTGTACAGGAAACCATTTGGCTTGTCACTCAGTGTAAAGTCGCCCATGGGCACAAATAGAGGAAAGAATGAAGGGAAAACAAAAGGGAGAGTGTAATGTCACCCGCAGGCAGAGGGATGAGGAAAGAATGAAGTAAAAAAAGACAGAAGAGGAAGCAAGAAAAGAAGGGAGGAGAGGAAAGGACAGACACCCAAGAGCAGAACTACATCGAGTGAGTGGATGGTGAGCTCCCCCACCTAAAGGAGGAGAGGAAAGGGCAGACACCCGAGAGCAGCACTACATCGAGTGAGTGGATGGTGAGTGCCCCCACCTACGGGAGGAAAGGAAAGGGCAGACACCCAAGAGCAGCTTTACATCGAGTGAGTCGATGGTGAGTGCCCCCACCGACCACTAATGACTTCATATTTACCTAAAGCTCCCCACTATCTATCAATGGGAACCTTTTCTGTGGTGTCCAGCTAATGAGGGAAGAAAAAAAAAATCTCTGGAAGGGTCAAGAACCTATTTTTCTTTTGCTGCAACAAAGACAGAATCACCCATACTAGTGCTGTCGTATTCAAGACATGGTGTTCTCCCTCCACCCAATGGTACCTCGTGTGAGTATGAAGCCTATAAATCAGGTCTTTCTTGCAGTTACATATGACACTCCCAATCCAGGGATACTGCCACATGGTGAGAACCACATAGATTACAAGGAGGTTCAAAGAGCAGACATTTCATCAGACATCCTGAAAAGTAGTTGCTGGGCTTTTATGGCACTGACTGGTCTGAGATTAGTCTCCTCATCCTCCTCTAAAACACCTGCAGTGGTCATGGTGGGGAAATGCCTTCCTTCCTAATTCTTTGGTCCAACAAAAATCTCTTTATTTGTTAATTTTTCAAATACAGCAGACCCTCATTTTACAACAAAATGGTATACAATGAATCACTTGTATGATGACCAAGAAGTTAGGACCCTTTTTTATATATACGATTGCATTTTCAATTATATGACCACTATAACCCTCTATGACATTTCACTGATCGATGTACAGTATGATCAATAGTTTTGTTTACTGTATAAGCTTACAGTCATTTGTTTGTTCCAAGATGGCCTCCGAACTTGGTCACTATCAGGTGTGTTAGTGTCAACGATGCAACAATAGTGTAGGTTTGATTTTTAAGCAGCAGTCAAAGTGAAGCAAAAACCAATTTATGTACATTAGAAATTCATTTTTAGACTTACCGGTACTAGTATTATCTATCTTTTTGTTGGGGGGGGGGCAGGGTAAGTAGCAAGTGAAAATGCATCATAACATTCATATCATTTATCAACGCTCCAGCATGCTTACAAGCGTTGGAGACCAGCCTTGGTCACCTAATGGGGACTCCTCACGCTGCTCAATCTCTGGCAGCCTTCCTATTCTGTCCCCTATCCCTAAGGTCACACACTATGACCTCCTCCAAGGTTTTTCTGGTCTGTCTCTAGCAACCCTACCCCCGATGTTCACACTTCTCACCTGAACCCAACTATCCTCCATCCTCTCAACATGCCCAAAGCATCTCTATCTACCCCTCCTTATCACAACACCAATACATTCAAGTCCAATCCTTCTTGTCCACACTTCAGTTGCAACAGGGCTTGCATTCAACGACGCACTACACATCCATCTGATCATTGTCATTTCTGTACGTTTAAGCCTACAAATATCCTCTTCCTTTACTGCCCAGGATTCACTACCATACAGTATTACACTCCTGACACATGCTGCATACAAACATCCCTTTAGCAAGAAGGGAGGGCCCTCTTAATATTAGGCAAGGCAACAGCTCTCTCAATTTCCCCCAACCACCCCTTACCTTAGCCATATACAGTAGAAGTCCCTTCTGAATCGCGAATCCCAGGGGACCGAGGGTCTTTAGGACTTTTTTTTTTTTTTTCCGGACTATTGGGAAGGCCCTTTGAAAACATCAGAAATATGTAAACGACCATTAAATAAACACTTAAAACAATGTTGATTATTGCTTTCCTCACTGGATATGCACAGAAGTATAGATGAATGGTTGCAGGCAGGTTTGTCTGAGGGATTGTCTAAGCTAGATAAACCCTTAGATAAAGCCCAGAAAACTCTGAACAATGCCCAGAAAAATTAAAAAAAATTCTCTCTGACAAATTCGGATTTCTGGATAATTGGTGGTTGATTGGAGAGCAGCATTCACTCAATGTAGTACTGCTCTCAGGTGTGCCCTTTCCTCTCCTCCACCCTTCTTTCCTTCCATCCTCTTTTGTCTTTCTCTTCTTCATTCCTTCCTCGTCCTTCTGCCTAAGGGAGACTTTACACTCCCACTTCTGTCTTTCTTTCCTTCATTCTTTCCTCTTCCTTCTGCCTGTGAGTGACTCTACACTGAGTGACAAGCCAAATGGTTTCCTGTACACCAGGAAACCATTTAATGCTGGGTAGTAACCATATAACCAAATGCTGGCACCTGGTGGTTTAGTGGGCAATTATGTTGCTCTAATCGGACTGAGCCAGTGAAGGTTTACATCCAAGGGTTGGTTGGGGTTTATTGCTCACGTAATGCCACTCAGGGATAAATGCGGCTGGCCACACTCATCTTAAATTGCAGGGCCAACTTGCCTAGCCCCGGGTTTCTACACTCCTCATGGGGCAACGTTGGATTGGATGATGAAAGAATGAATGGAATGGACTGGAGGACTTTTACTGTATCTAGTTCCAACCCCACCTCCAGCAAATGACATGTCCCCCAAATAACAAAATTTCCCCACACAATGAAGTGAAATAACTACCAATTCAGGTACATTGGAATCTTGTTTTATGGACTGTGTTAGGTGGCGACTTTTGGCCAAAACCATATCCCCACTGACTGTTATAACTGACTCAATATTACGATAAATTGTTATGCGGTAGATTTTATCATATACATCCTCTCATAAAATGAAAGCATGCTGTTTAACACCTTTTAAGTTACATGTGTTTTTGTAAAAGACTTTAACTATTTTTTCTTAAATGAAACTAAATCTTAAAACTAAAATTCATCATCATCATCGGAACTCCTTTCTCACCCTAGGTAAACTAAAAGTACAGTAAATAAACTCATCTACTCTCGCTTCCCTTTCCCTACACTTACTGAAGTCAACAATGAGTGTGTGAACCTTCCCCTCACGTTCTTCCACACTGCGTCCATACTGTTCTGTTTCTGCTCGTGATTTCTTCATGAAGCCATACTTTACTTCCTGCAAAGCAAATGTACATTAGAACAGAGAGAATTTAATATCATTTAAGTTCTTGAGATCATCTCTCATTGGAGGGCACTGAAGGCTGGATTGAAACAAGGATGTGTCATGTCTCCATGGTTGTTCAATCTGTAGGTGGATGGGCTTATAAAGGAGATACAAGGTAGGGCAGTGGATGCTGGAGCGGCCCTAGTGAGAGAGGGCAATGTTTGGAAACTCCCTGTACTATTGTTTGCAGATGATACTGTATTGTTAAGTGAAGACGAAGGAGAGCTGCAAGGCTTGGTGGATGAGTTTGGGAGAGTGTGTAAGAAATGTCATCTAAAGGTGAATATAAGGCAGAGTAAAGTTATGATCTTCGAGAGAAGTGAAGTCAGTGAATGTACAGTAAGACTGGATGGGGAGGAAATTGGAAAATGTGAGTGCATTTAAGTACTTGGGTAGTGTTATGAGTAAGGATGGAAGTTTAGAGGGTGAAGTGCTTGAATGGGTACAACAAGGAAGAAAGGTTGCTAGTTCCTTGAAAGCAGTGATACGAAACTGGGAAGTGAGCATGGAAGCGAAAAAGCTACTACATAACAGTATTGTGATACCAATTCTAACGTATGGAAGTGAAGCTTGGACCCCGTTGGAGGGACAAAAGTCGAGAGTGACAACAGTGGAAATGAGTTATTTGAGAGGAGCATGTGGAGTCACATGGAGAGACAGACTGACAAATAAGGAAGTGAAGGAGCATTGTGGTGTGGATGTAGATGTGATAGGAAGTGTTAGGAGAAACACACTGAGGTGGTTTGGCCAAGTGGAGAGGATGAGAGTGAGAGACTGATGAGGATAGTGTATGTGAGAGAGGTAGAAGGGGGGAGGGGGTGGGGAAGGCCAAGGATGAGATGGAGGGATGGAGTGGAGAGGTATATGACCGAGGGGGATGTGAGCTGGAAGCAAGGCAATGAAATGGCAGGGGACAGGGCAACATGGAGGTGATTTGTTTGTGGCCACCCCTTATGGGATTAAAGCATCTGGGAATAAACAAACAGACAGACAGACAGATAAATAAATCATCTCATTCAAATGAAAGCAGAAAACTAATCATTGTTACCATTTATCTTTTTCATTATCCAGGTTACTAAATTCATTGTTAGCTTCCTGTATAGTAATATCCTTTATAGCATATAATATACACTTACTGTATACAGCTACCGCAAATTGACTTAGGACCTCCCCCCACAAGGTATTAAAAAACACAGAAATCATAGTATATCACAATGTTTGTTCATGAAATGCCATTCATTAATATGAAATCATGTTTCCCTTGTTTTCAGGACCAGTTGGATGCATTTGGGCATGGAATCACTTCAATCTCTAATGTAATTTAAGGACATTTCTTTGCACCAAACATTTGTCAGTTCAGTCTTGAGGTTATCCAGATTGGTGTTTTCTTCTCTACCATGATTTTCTTCAACTTTGCCCAGCAGTTTTCTATCAGAGTTAGATCCGGACTGTTGCCAGGCCAGTCGAGGACCTCAATCCGATTATCCTGAAGCCACTTTGTCACCTTTCTTAACTTGTGACATGAAGCTGAATTGTGCATGGAAAAGTCGCACCCACGAATAGCAAAAAAGTTTAACAAACAATCTTTCAGAACTTGAATGTACCAGCCACCATTCATCATCAAGTTCTTAGGAAGAAAGTAGAAGCCTCCCCTTCCCATTTCACCTGAGAAATAACCCCATACCATTACTGATTGTGGGTGCTTAACAGTCGGCATCGTGTAAGCAGGGTCATACTGACTACAGGAGGCAGGACAACGAACCTTGGCAGAACGCACCTGAAACACCTGAAATGTGCTTTCATCGGAAAACATAACTTTTCTCCACTCATCCGATGTCCAGTGTGCATACTTCTTGGCAAACTGAATGCGCTGCTTCTTCATGCAGTCAGTGAGAAGTGATTTCTTGGCTGTGGTGCAGCTTGGCAAACCCAGCTCCTTCTGCAAGTGGTGTTGGATAATTCGAACTGAGACGTCTTGTAACAGCTGGGGATGCAATCTCTCCAATTCTGCTGTTGTCAGTCGAGGATTCTTGATTACTTCCCTCTTCAGAAGCGTATCTGTACCTCTGGAAATCGTCCTCTTCTTTCCACCACCATGCTTGTGCCCTGGTACAACATGAGGTGGCAGGCCATGCTGCAGCAAGAATCTTCACGATGGTCGACTTTGCACGTCCAGTACTTTCACAAATCGTGTTGACAGGGACATTATCTTGCCTCCATGCAATGATACGGACCCTCTCATCCCTTGAGCAGTATTTTCCAGGCATGACAACTCGACTCTAGGAAAATAACAGGGCAAACAGTAATACGTACGAAAAAAGAGGGAGGTGCAAGCTCAGGGTGACTGGAACATATACTCCCACTCTCGTTTCTGGGCAAGCACTGATGTGTAAGAGTGTTTCACCACCTCCCGCCAACACCAGAGGAGTTGCCAGTTACTTCGTGCCCCAAAAATTCACTTGGTAGAGATGGAAACACAAAGCGAAGACAGACACCTCTCCCATAGCAATTCTGTGTGTGTAGGTCCTAAGTCAATTCGCGGTGGGTGTAATATACATATACTGTATGCCCTGATATCCAACGCATCGATAACCAACAATTTGCTACACCGAACATAAAGAAATTGGGGAACATTCCCAAAATCTGAACAGCCATTAATTCGCTAGTCGGAACACTCCGCCACTCCCTGGATTTGAAACGCACGTGCCCAAGCACAGATGTGGTGGTTTACATGGCTCTCCTCGTCTTCCCTCCATCCCCTTGTTTCTCCATTTGTCCCCAATGTGAGGGGAAGAGAAAACAATGGGGGAAGGAGAGGCTAGGGAGGAAGGGAATGAAAGAGAATATGAGAAGAGGGTAGGAGGGAAGATAAAGTGTGAGAAGCAGAGGGAATGAAATAAGACAAAGGGACGGAAGAAAAGGCTACTGGGGGAGGGAGAACGGTGTCACGAATCAAATTCGCGACATTTCCCTTTTGTGAGAAGCCACGAACTATTAGTGGAAAACTCACTGTTTATCGTTCAGTTAACCGCTCATTCGGATGGAAGCTTTGTCAAATCAATTTTTCAGTGTCATACGTGATCGTCTTTGTGTGAGACATTAGCGCTTCCGCTGAGCGATTTGTTTTGGGCACGTTTCGCTCACTCGACCGTTAAAAAAATGCGGCCTACTGCTTCCCTTCTTTCCCACGACTTATTCAGTCGAGTGTTTGTTGTGACGGAGAGAGGTCCTGTGCTCCAGAAGTGTGAGAGGTCAGCTAGCACCCAAGCTCCACTAGTACAGTTGTCCAGTGCTCCCACCCTTAGTTCAGCTTTGGGTGATACGCAGCATTCATCAACCAGTATTTCCTTTTTTGTATTATCCTAGTTTTAAGAGCTTAGTTAAGGTGTTTTTCCTAGGCGTAAGGATTTAGCTCTTGAGTGAGTGAGTGCGATCTCATTAATCTGATTTTGAATTGTAACATTAAATTTATTTTTGTAATCAATAAATTTAACAGTTCTTTTCCCTGAGCTTAATGTGATGTAAACTCTTGTTTCATTTCTCCACAGTTAAGCTTATTTTCCATATAGCTCCTAGCATGCATAAACGTTTTGCTATTCATAACGGGTACTTAGGCCAGTCTTGTATTAAACTTAAAATCCATTGTGCCTCCTAGGAGTTAGGCATCAGCAAGAACCTGATACTATTGTTAGTGTTAGTTATTTATTGTCAGGGGTGAAGTAACTTTCTCCAGAGGCTACAGTACTAATAAACAGCAATTGAGTAATTAGTCTCTGCTGTGTACTATCGAGAAAGTTTATAAATTCTCATTCTTAGAGAATCGTTGCTTGATTTAGCAAGACAATCATTGTCCCTGCTCTTTAATATTATTGAATATTATTATCAATTAAATAATATTTAGCAATCATTTTAAAAACCCGTGATATTTTAAAAACCCCGTGACAATTGGCGACCTCATTCCAGGATATTAACTCCTAGCTCTAAAGCTATTCACGAGATAGTGCTCACTCGTTCATATTTAGGTATTTATAATTAAAGTTTATGGGCACAAGTTTACTGGTGTTTACCGTTAATTTAGCAAGTGAATTTTTGCTTTATTAATTCACAGAGTACTTAACTCTATTTAGTACTTTATTCTTGGTAACGCCAGACGATTTTATTCGCTCCTGGGTACCCGCCGTACCCATTGTGTTATTGAGTCTTCCCAGTTATTTGCATTTTTGCTTTATTCCTTTCCAGTTAACTAGATAAGACTGGTCACCACTAGCTTGTGTCTGTATTCTTTACTTGTGTCATTAGCATTCATTTGCGAAGCAGTCAGTACTCAGTTTCGTTTGCTTAATAAATTAGCGCCATGGCTACTACTGTATTTTTACAGGAAGCCAAAGAAATGGGTCTTTCGGACCCAACCGAAAGTAAAGAGTATATACTCTCACGGCATAATCAGGAGCAGCAACGCGAGAATGATGCCCGTGAAGAGCGTAAGATTCAGCGCGAATATGAGCGAGAACAGCGTGCATATGAACAAGAGCAGCGTGAGAAAGAGCGCGAATACGAGTGTGAACAACATGAACGCGAGCGGGAACAACGGGAATACGAGCGGGAGCAACGAGAACACGAACATGCCGAGCGAGAAGCGCGCGAAAAACATGAACTTGAAGTGCTGAAGCTCAAGCGAGATTCCTTGGCTTCAGACACGTCTGGTGCAGTTGGTCCAAGCTCCACGAGCATTCTCCCTGCACATGTCCTGGCGACCCCACGCATCAAGCTTCCTTCATACAAGGAAAGCAAGCGAATCGAGCCGTACATAGCTCGTTTTGAGGACATGGCAGACATGTATCAACTGGATGAGGCAGCTAAGCGGCTTCAGTTTCTTAGCCTATTTGAGGGCCCTGCCCTCGATATTCTCCACAGAATTCGTGGAGACAATCTCACATATGAGATGATGAAAGCTGCACTCATTAAGGCGTATGGTCTCACAGTAGACGACGCCAAAGTTCAGTTCATGCGAGCTCGTCTCCAAGACAAGGAGACAGCTGTTCAGTTCCTTGATCGTCTCACAGCTTACTTAAATGAGTGGATGGAGAAAGATGAAACTCCTTCCACGCGTGAGGGGATAATTGACCTTATGCTGTGTACACAGCTAGAGAGGTCGTGGCCTTCTGAGCTCATAGCACAGCTTAAGATCTGCCAGGTGAAAGATGCCAGCCAAATGGCAGAAAAGGCTGACGCATTCTTTACTGCATATGGGTATCAAACTCATAAGCAGAACACCTGGAACAGAAAACCTGATAAATCTGGGAAATCATCTCAGACTGAATCCCAGCACCAAGGCCGTTCTCAGAGTAATGGCCAAGGTCCAAGCAAACCGCAGAAGGACCAGGGGCAAAATACACAGCAGCCTGCTTGGAAGCGGTACAACAAGCACCCCAACCAGCAGCAGTTCCCCAAGCAGCAGCAGCAGCAATACAAGGACAAGCCACGTAACCCTCAGTCAGGTCAATTAGTGTATCGGAGGCCGGAGGCAAATGCAGCCTTCATTCAACAAGTACCCGGTGGTGCCATCTCTACCAGTACAGGTACTTCCCAACAGTTCACGAGTCCCCCTCCGACCATGAACTCTCCTCAGGCACCTAGTTCCCAGGGCGCCACGTTTGCTGCATCGGTTGTTCCCCATGAATGACTGGCTGCTACCTCCTCAGACCCTTCCACCAGCAACACTGCCTTTCTTGTTCAGCCAGGGTCTGTGGGAGGTGTTTCTGTAAATGTCCTGAGGGACAATGGTTCCTCAGGTTGCTCTGTTAAGCAGAGTTTAGTTCGGCCAGATGAGTATACAGGTCGACAGATCCAAGTTAGACTTATTGATGGATCAGTGAGATTGTTCCCTGAGGCACGTATCCAGGTGGCATCTCCATTTTTCACTGGCCTGACAGCTGCAGCTGTCATGCCAGAACCTTTATTTGACCTCATATTAGGCAACATACCTGGCATCAAAAATAGTTGCGCCGTAGATGTTGCTACTCAGACTTCGGCTGCTGCGGTAACACGAGCCATGGCCAAGGCTCCAAATCGCGTCACTCCATTGACCGTCGCAACGCCGCAAGATCTGATTCGTAGTCAAGATGTTGTCCAAGAGCAACAGACTGACTCGACACTTGCCTCAGTGCGCAAGAAGCTGGAGGGTAAAGTGATCAAGTATTCACGGGGAGGACAAGCCAGGTTCCTTCGTAAGCGAGGACGACTGTACCGTGAGTCACAGACACCCCAGGGTGAGGTTTGACTGCAGTTTGTCGTTCCTGCAAAGTATCGCCGAGCAGTGTTTGAATTAGGTCACTGTTCAGCGATGGGAGGTCACATGGGTCAAAAGAGGACCTCTGACCGCATCCATGCTGACTTTTTCTGGCCAGGAATGGGACGGGAAATAACGAGGCTCGTACGTTCCTGTGATGTGTGTCAGCGTACCACTGACCGGGGACGTGTCCGTCCTGCGCCATTGAAGCCAATGCCCATAATCTCTGAACTGTTCGAGAGAGTTGCAGTTGACATAGTTGGGCCAATCTCCCCTGGGGCTAGTGATGGATCAAAGTATATCCTCACTATTGTTGATTTCAGCACACGGTGGCCTGAAGCCGTGGCCCTTAAGAATATAGAGGCCGTCACTGTTGCTGAGGCATTAATTGAAGTGTTCTGTCATGTAGGTATCCCTAAGGAGGTCTTAAGTGACCGGGGTTCGCAGTTCACTTCAGCAATGATGAACAAAGCGTTCAGGTTGCTGTCCATCTGAGGCTTACGAACTACACCGTATCATCCCATGTGTAACGGGTTGTGTGAGAGGTTCAATGGAACTCTCAAGAAGATGTTGAGGCGCATGACCGCCGAACAGCCAAAGGAATGGCCGCGGTTCATTGCTCCTCTTCTATTTGCTTAACGAGAAGCCCCACAGCATTCATTGAAATTCTCACCCTTTGAACTGGTGTATGGGAGGTCGGTCCGGGGCCCACTTCAAGTCCTTCGTGAGTTATGGGACGATGAAGAACCCGACCCTGAAGTCAAGACCACCTACACCTATGTCCTTGATTTGGCTGACCGCCTCCAGTCGACGTGCGAGTTAGCTAAGGAAGAACTGATCAAGGCGCGTGAAGTTCAAAAGGCTTATTACGATAAGAAGGCAAAGCTTCGGAAGTTTAGTCCAGGCGATAAATGCTTGGTATTACTCCCCACTGCCCAGAACAAGTTGTTGGCGCAGTGGAAGGGTCCATTCGATATAGTAGAGCGCATTTCAGACCTCAACTACATAATACAGATGGGGAATCTTCGTAAAAGGTTCCACATTAACATGTTGAAGGCTTATCATGAGTCAGACCCCGAGGAGACTGGCCTATGAGTAGCTGATGATAGTGACCAGCCACTGGAAGAAACCGGGGCAGCTGCGGTGATCCCAGCTGATGACCATGATGACGAGCCCTTAACCGCTTAGTCCCATCAGGAAGAGACTGTCGGAGATGTTTTACTTAACCCTGACTTAGCAGTAGAAGACCAAAATGCCTTATGGTCACTGCTCTGTCAGTATGCTGATGTCTTCTCAGACCAACCTAGACTTGCAAAGGTTGCGTGTCATAAAATTGAGTTGACCAGCAATGCTCCTATAAAGGTTAAGTCATATCCGATTCCCATGCGACTACAGGGTGCAGTAGATAAGGAAATTGCTGACATGGAGACTGCAGGCACTATCGAAAAGTCCTCATCTCCTTACTGTAGTCCGATGGTAGTAGTCCGCAAGAAAGATAGTGGAGTCAGGATTTGTGGCGACTATAGAAGGCTCAATGCAATCACCAAAGTGGATGCTGAGCCAATGGGTGACCATATTGCCATCTTCTCCAAGCTGGCAGGGTCACGATATTTCACAAAGCTCGACCTAGCGAAAGGATTCTTCCAGATTCCCCTTCATCCTGAGAGTCGTCAGTTCACTGCCTTTGCTACTCCTAGGGGGTTGTACCAGTATAAAGTCCTCCCATTTGGACTTACCAATTCCCCAGCAGTATTCAATCGTGCCATGAGACAAGTGCTCCATGGTATTGTAGGAGTAGAGATGTTCGTTGACGATGTCCTCGTTCATTCCGCCACATTGGAGGAGCACCTCAGACTCTTGGAAATTGTCTTCAGCAGACTCCAGAGTTTCAACATGACTGTGAAGCCTAGCAAATGCAAGATTGCTCACAGTTAGGTGGAGTTCCTCGGTCATATTGTTGGCAACAATCACTGCAGGTGTCAGGGTGACAAGATCAGGAAGGTTAGAGAAGCCCCGAGACCCGTGACCAAGAAACAGGTTAGGGCATTTCTTGGCCTAGTGGGATATTATAGGAGTTTTATCCCCAACTTTGCTCTCATTGCCCAACCGTTGTATGAAGTGCTACGGAAATATGCTCCAAACACCATTGAATGGGGAGAAGCGCAAAAGAGATCTTTTGCCCCCCTCAAGAATATGTTGTGCAAGGAGCCTATCTTGCAGTTGCCTGATTCCAGCAAACCTTTCATACTGCGCACTGATGCTTCACAAGATGGAGTAGGTGCCGTATTGATGCAGGAATCGGAAGGTGGAATCTTCCCAGTGGCATACCACAGCCGTAGGCTAAAACCCGCCGAGAGGAATTACAGTACTGTTGAGAAGGAACTCCTGGCTGTGGTTGATGGTGTTAAAAAATATTATTATTATTTATTTGGGGCATCATTTGTTCTGGAAACTGACCATATGCCACTCACTAGTCTTAGCATGACCAAGACAGCTAATGCAAGATTGACACGCTGGACACTGTATTTACAGCAGTTTAACCTTGTTGTGAGATACATCAAGGGAAGTGATAACGTAGGTGCAGACCTGATGTCTCGCCTGCTAACTGCTGACTAACATGGGCAGTTGTTGTATGCTGGGTTCCGTGATAGGCATCCTTAGAGATTTGAATAATCCAAGGACCAGCCTGGTTCCCAGTCAAAAGTGTAGACCTGACGTCTCACTTGTTGGCCCCACAGGACACATTATGTCCAGGGCCTGTACATACACGTGTACTGTAGGTTAAGGGGGAAGTGAGAACTCTGCAGAGGCAACTTGAGGCTATGGAAGACCCGAGTTTGCACAAGGATTCTCAGCTCCCCGATACTAATATAAGTACTGTAGGTTAAGGGGGAAGTTCGAGAGAGAACTCCGCAGAGGCGACTTGAGGCTATGGAAGACCCGAGTTTGCACAAGGATTCTCAGCTTTCCGATATTAATATAATTACTGTAGGTTAAGGCACAGGTTGAGGACCCGTGTGCAGTTCGAGGCTATGGAAGACCCGAGTTTGCACAAGGATTCTCAACTTGCCGACCATAATCGTGTGCTATAATTAATGGCGACCTCAAATGTACGTCGTAGCACTGACTGGTAGGCAGAGAGAGTAATTGTAACATAATAAAATTTTGTCTCACTAACACTTTTGATGCTCCACCTCAATTGATTTTGCAGGTACAGCAATGGGTGTAGCAGTTTTGCTGTGCGGGCCAGCTGATCGTCTACCGCACGCTGCCGCCTCTTCTCCTCTGCCTTCGTCGTCGCCATGTTATTATTTACTATGTCATTTTACACGTAGGTACAGTTACACTACAACTGTCACACCTACACCGTGTATTACATACACCACGCTACACAACAATTAGTTGTCAGTGTAAATGTAGCGACTTTTCGCTCAGTTTGACCTAGTACAGGATTTTCACCGTCGTCACGGAGTTTTTCCCTCAAGCTTGCTTCTATTAACGTAAATACGAGGTTTTTTCGCTCACTGGCGACTGCGACTTTCTCCTGTAGCAGGATAGCACACACACCACAGTGTGAATCTTGTGTGAATGAGTTAGGATGTGTACATATATATATATATCCACAAATTTTTTCCCATAAAGAAAAAATTTAATTTTGTAGGGGTGTAATGTCACGCATCAAATTCGCGACATTTCCCTTTTGTGAGAAGCCACGAACTATTAGTGGAAAACTCACTGTTTATCGTTCAGTTAACCGCTCATTCGGACGGAAGCTTTGTCAAATCAATTTTTCAGTGTCATACGTGATCGTCTTTGTGTGAGACATTAGCGCTTCCGCTGAGCGATTTGTTTTGGGCACGTTTCGCTCACTCGACCATTAAAAAAATGCGGCCTACTGCTTCCCTTCTTTCCCACGACTTATTCAGTCGAGTGTTTGTTGTGACGGAGAGAGGTCCTGTGCTCCAGAAGTGTGAGAGGTCAGCTAGCACCCAAGCTCCACTAGTACAGTTGTCCAGTGCTCCCACCCTTAGTTCAGCTTTGGGTGATACGCAGCATTCATCGACCAGTATTTCCTTTTTTGTATTATCCTAGTTTTAAGAGCTTAGTTAAGGTGTTTTTCCTAGGCGTAAGGATTTAGCTCTTGAGTGAGTGAGTGCGATCTCATTAATCTGATTTTGAATTGTAACGTTAAATTCATTTTTGTAATCAATAAATTTAACAGTTCTTTTCCCTGAGCTTAATGTAATGTAAACTCTTGTTTCATTTCTCCACAGTTAAGCTTATTTTCCATATAGCTCCTAGCATGCATAAACGTTTTGCTATTCATAACGGGTACTTAGGCCAGTCTTGTATTAAACTTAAAATCCGTTGTGCCTCCTAGGAGTTATGCATCAGCAAGAACCTGATACTATTGTTAGTGTTAGTTATTTATTGTCAGGGGTGAAGTAACTTTCTCCAGAGGCTACAGTACTAATAAACAGCAATTGAGTAATTAGTCTCTGCTGTGTACTGTCGAGAAAGTTTATAAATTCTCGTTCTTAGAGAATCGTTGCTTGATTTAGCAAGACAATCATTGTCCCTGCTCTTTAATATTATTGAATATTATTATCAATTAAATAATATTTAGCAATCATTTTAAAAAACCCGTGATATTTTAAAAACCCCGTGACAAACGGGAGGAAGTGAGGGAGAGAGAAAAAAAGTGAGAGGGAAAGAGAGAGAATAGGGAGTAAGGGAAGGAAACAATGAGAGTATGAGAATATGAAGGAGAGAGGGAAGAGGTGTGGAAAGCAAAGGGAGGGAAAGAAGAGACAGAGAGAGAAAGAGGAAGAAAGTGAGAGATGAAAACAGTGGGAGAAAAAGAGAAGGGAGAGATAATTGGGAGGAAAAGAAAGAAAGAAAAAAACATGAGAAGAAGAGGGAGGGAAGGAGAGAAGTTAAAGTATGAGAAGCAGAATGAGGGAAGAAGAAGAAAATGGGGGAGGGAGAGAGAGAGAGAAAGTGAGGGAGAGAGGGAGAAAGTGAGGGAGAGAGAAGAAAACAGAGAAAGAAAGAGAAATTACAGAGGAAGGGAAGGAAAAAGAGGGTGACAAGAAGGGGAAGGGAGGAAAGATGAGAAGCTGTGAGAAGCAGAAGGGGGGAAAGAAGAGAGAAGGAGGGAAGAAAATGACATTGCGAGAGGGAAAAGCGGTGCAAGAAACATGAGACAGGAAGACTAAGTAGGGAGGGAAGATTGGAGAAGGAGGTACGAAGGGTGATCAGAAAGTAATGACAGTTTGTGCTATAACATGAAAACCTTAAATGATGGGAGGTAGGAGAGCAAGGAGAGTGCAGAGTTGCCTGTCCTTACGAGTTTGAACTTGTCGCCGTATGCCTAACTTTTCTTGTTTTATTGTTGTGAGTGAATGCTTCACTCTTGTTTTTGCTCTCTGGCCAGAAACATAGATTACTCGAAAGAAGGCTGCAGGTTCTACATTTTTACGAGGTGGAAACTGGGAAAGAAAGCAACAGAGATTCGAGGGGAATTATTACAAGTTTATCCAGACACTACTCCTTCCCTGAAAACTATTTCCGCTGGATTCGTGCTTTCACAGCAGGAAAAACTGAATTGAAAGATGAACAACGCTCAGGACACCCCGGACATCCGTGACCGAAGCAACAACTGTCCGTACACGGTCCATCATTGACGAGGATCCAACTGTAACTCTTAGGTTCTTAGCCTTGGAGCTTGATATCAGTTATGGGAGTGCATATGACATCGTGCATGAACAATTACACCTGAGGAAGAAGTGTTGTCGATGGATACCCCATTTGTTGACTGATGAGCAAAAGGCTGAACGGGTGAGGATTTGTCGTGTCTGGCTTGCTGAATTTGAACCAAATGGTCCAAAACGGTTCTCAGATGTTGCTACTGGAGATGAGTGTTGGATTTCATTCTTCACAACCCGTGACAAGCAGTCAAACATGGTGTGGTTGGGCGATGAAGACCCTCGACCTCAGATTTTGAAGGAAGGATTTCGCAGCCGGAAGCACCTTTTCACCATCTTTTTCAATTCTCAAGGACCAATATGCGTGGATGTGATGCCTGAAAAGTCCACTATCACAGCCCAATACTACACAGACCAGGTCCTTCCACAAGTCTTGGAACACAAGGCCAACACCGCACCAACCTGCCGTCGGTCTCGCCTTTTGCTGCACCACGACAATGCTGCACCCCACAAAGCTCGCCTCACTATGCAGTACCTGGAACAACAAGGTATAACTCTGCTCGCCCCCACCCACCCTACTCCCCTGACCTGTCTCCCTGTGACTTTTGGTTGTTTCCAAAAATTAAATCTGCCATCGCTGGGAAGCAATTTCATCGCATCCAAGACTTGGCACGGACCGTCAATTCAGAACTCCGAAGTATACCGTTTTCAGAGTACCACGCTTGCTTCATGAAGTGGAGAAAGAGAATGGAACGCTGCATAGAGGTTGGAGGGGAGAACTTTGAAGGAATGTGAGTCAGAGTTTGATAGTTCTTCATGCTAATAAAAGATTATGGACTCACTGTCATTTCTTTCTAATCACCCCTCGTAAAGAAGGGGATGAAAAAGAGGGAGAGAGAGAGAGAGAGAGAGAGAGAGAGAGAGAGAGAGAGAGAGAGAGAGAGAGAAATGTAGCAGGAGGAAAGGAAATGAGCATGAAAAGTCAAACAACAGGAGAGAGAGAGAGAGAGAGAGAGAGAGTGTGCGTGCATTCTTACCTAAATGTATCTTTACAGGAATGAGTCAAGCTCATACTGTCCCGTGTATTAGACCATTTTTATCATACATATCCTTGAATTTATTATTAGTTTTGGCACACACTACTTCATTCAGTATTGCATTCCACTGATCAATTGCCATATTTGGGAAACTGAATTTCCTTATGTCTCTGTCACCTCTCTTTTTATGCAATTTTTTTAAATGTCCTCTTGCTGAAGCTTACCCAAATGATATATATTCATTCATGTCTATTTTCTCTTTCCCTGAGATGCATTTATATAGCATAATCATGTCTCCCCTTCTCCTTCTCTCCTGCAGCATTGGTAGATTCAATCTTTCCAGTCTTTCTCCATACTTTAGATCCCTTAAGCTTGGTACCCATCTTGTGGCTGCCCTTTGTACCTTTTCAATCTTGTCTATGTGTTTTATGAGATAAGGATTCCAGACTACTGATACCTACTCCAGGGTTGGTCTGATGAATGATGTTATTATCTTCCTCAGCATATCTTCATTTATATAATGCGAATGTTATTCTCATATTAGCAGGCAATGTATACATGTTACATACTTTCTAACTGATGTGATCATCTGGAGATAGTCTGTTACTGATAATTACTCCTAGGTCGTTCTACCTTTCTGATATGTGTAGGGCTGATCTTCCTAATTTATAATCCCAATCTGGTCTTTTCTCACTTTTACCAAATTTAATTACATGACACTTATCCACATTAAATTCCATTTGCCATTTATTGCTCCATTCATGATGCTTATTCAGTTCCTCTTACAGCTCTTTCCAAGAATCTGTTAGTAATTTTTCTTTGAATTTTTGCATCATCTGCAAACATATTTAGATAGCTTCCATTTCCATTGTTACTATGTCATTTATATATACTAGAAACATAACTGGTGCCAAAACTGAGCCCTGTGGTACTCTGCTGGTCACTTCCCTTCATGATGAATAATTTCCCCTTAATACTGTTCTCATTTCCCTTTTTCTGAGAAAATCCTGCTTCCAACAGCAGAGATTGCCTTGGATACCTCCTTGATGGTACAGTTTCCATAAAAGTCTTTGGTGCAGTACTCTGTCAAATGCTTTCTTAAAATCTAAACAGATACTGTCCACCCATCCTTCACTTTTCTGTAATATTTCTGTAACTCTATCATAGTAGCTTAACAGATTAGTAACACGATTTTCCCTTCCTAAAACCGAACTGCCTCTCTGTTATCATATCGTGTTCTTCTAGATGTTTTACCCAAACTTCCCTTATCAGCTTTTCTAGTAACTTACACCACTGGTCAGTGATACTAGGCAGTAATTGAGTGGATCCTGTCTATTCCCTTTCTTGAATTGGGGAACAATGGTTGCTTTCGTCCACATGTCAGGTAGTTTACCTTGACCTAAGGATTTCTTAAATATAAAATACACTGCTCTGCTTAGCTCTTCTGCACATTCATGTAGCACCCAACCCAAAATTCCATCAGGACCATTTGCTTTTCCTCTGTCCAATATCTGTTTTAAATATAGGGTCACATGTTGCTGTGGATGGAAGAATAGATGCAGAAGTGAAGTTTAGAATACATGAAGTAGGAGAGGTGCTGGGAGGAATGAAAGAAGTGTTTAGATGTCGTTCGCTTAGAATGGATGTAAAGAGAAGGCTGTATGAGGGTGTTGTGGTACCGACTGCGTTATATGGGGCTGAAACATGGAATATGGGTGTAGCAGAGAGGAAAAGTTTGAATGTAATGGAGATGAGGTGTCTGAGGAGTATGTGTGGAGTGATGCGTATGGATCGAATGCGAAATGATGAAGTGCGAAGGAGAACTGGAGTTGTTCGGGAGATGGCTGATAGAGTTGAGCAAAGGGTGTTGCGATGGTTTGGGCATATGGAGAGAATGGATAATGAGCGATTGGTGAAAAAGATAACTAGATCTGATGTGAGAGGTGTAAGGCTGAGAGGAAGACCACGAATAGGATGGATGGACAGTGTGAAGAGAGCGCTGGATGCGAGAGGGATGTCTGTTGAGCAAGGAAGAGTGGCTGTGTGTGACAGAAATAAATGGAGAGAAATTGTGAATGAATAAGTTATGACGCAGCCCTGAGGGGATATTCTCCCGCATTTGGTCTGATCAGCTAGTCAGGTCAGGTGCGGGTAAGGGGATGGGACTGTTATGATGTGGCAGGGGTAAACCAGCTCTGCTGTCAGGCCCTGCTGCAGATGTCACTAATTGCACTGCGCAGTTGACCCTTGTGCTGTGTGGTGTGGTGAGGATCTGTCCGTTTTCCCCTATGGGGCTAAGATGCGAATGAATGTGTCTGAATGGATGAGTAAATGGGGAGTGTGTCGTCCAGTCTCGGCTACCTCCCTTTCCTTGGGGGAACCAGCCTAGGTATATAAAAAAATACAATAAAAACTTGCAGTACACTGTTCATGAAGTCTTGCACTGAACTTAGTCATTCGCACTCAGAAGTCCATTCTCTTCACAGTGTGCACTCTTGTCTTACTTATGCTCCACTGTAACTTAATAAGTGTTGCACTCTGCACTTTAAATCTTTCCACTCTTATAACCATTTCCTAAACCAAAAACACACAAGTTAATTTACGTTAAATTAAGTCCAAAAATTGTTTGTCTTTTCACTCACAACTGTAAATCCTTAACACAATGCACTGTTTTTTTCACTGCACAACACTGTAAATTCCCGTGTGGTCTAGTGGAGAAGTTCTTGGCGTCTAATCACTGTCAGAGTCTGAGAGTAGCACAGGGAGGTGACCTAGGGGTGCGTCGCTGGGTCATGGTGATGGCGTACCCACTGCAGACGACTCTGAAGACAGACGCAAACTCATGTCGAGCGGTGACTCCACCGTGGCTGATGTGCTGGGCTGTGGCTCGGAGCATGAGGGCCTGTCTTGGGGAGGCAACGGAGTGGAGCCAGGGCTGGGCACAGCGGGGGTCACAGGCCTGAAAAAGCTGTCAATGGTTGATTGACGCAAGGAACGACGATTCTGACGATTTATGATGCGCTGCCTGAAAGCACGCACTTCCTCCACAAGTCCCAAGGGCCCCATCTCCCTGTCACAGTCCGGGTGTTCCAGGTAGTCGAGAACGAACTCTAGGTGTTCCCGGAGTGCGCTCAGCTTGGGGATGGCTGGAGTTGTGTCATGCTGAGAGAAGTCCGCATCATCATCGCCGTCCTCGTTGGAATCTTCAAGCTGGGTACTGACACCTGCAACTGAAGATGCGATCTCGATATCAGACAGGGTCTGATACCCAGGATCGCCCTCATCATCATCCAACCACTCACGCACATCGTCCACATCAACATCGTCGCCGTGCGTACATAGACGTGAGTGGAAGTCATCCACGTCAAATGCTACGAAATCGTACTCCGCATCCGTTCCGAGAAGCAGACGAGACCAACCATTTTCTAGTCTTGACAGGGATTTCCTTCCATACACTGGCCCAGTTGTAGATTGCAGACTTGATGTTCTAGCGGCGAAGGTTTTCCAAAGTCCGCTGGCCTCGCGTGTCCCGTCCCTCCCTGCGCTCATCCTCGTCCTCAAGAACAACCATCACCTCGTCCGGGAACTTCCGGTGGTATAGGCGCTTCATTGCCACGATCAATCCTTGGTCCATTGGTTGGATGAGAGCAGTAGTATTAGGTGGCAGAAACATGCACCTAATGCGGCCATTCTCAGCCACCAAGTCCTTGTCGCACGGGTGGGCAAGTGCATTGTCAAGGAGAAGGAGGGCCTTTACCTGGTCGCGTGGGATTCCCAGTTTCTCCGTCTGATAATGTATGACCTCCTTGACGAAATGGCGGTGGAACCAGTCTTTGAAGATCTGGGCTGTGAACCATGCCTTCAAAGAATAGTACCAGACGACAGGAAGGAAATCCATCACCCCACGAAGACACTGAGGCTGCTTTGCACGGCCAACAATAACGGGCTTAAGCCAGTGCATGCCATTAGGATTGGCACAACACAAAGCAGATATCCGTTCCTTGGAGAGCTTGCGGCCAGGTACACGCTTCTCCGTCTCCTTGGCTAGAGTGTTCGTTGGCAAAGAGCGATAGAATAAACCAGTTTCGTCAGCATTGTAGACTTGACCGAGAGTGAGGCCCTCCCTGTCGATCAAGCCCTTCATCTTGTGCCGAAACTCGTCAACTCCATCCTCGTTAGCGTCCAAAGCTTCGCCATGAGACTTACAGTTGGTAAGGCCACGCCGTAACTTAAACGCGAAGAGCCAATCCTCGGATGCCTTGAAGTCTAGGGTGTCGTGAGGCCTGGCGAACTTCTCAGCAGCAGCCTTCAGCTCCGTACCACGTACCATCACACCAGCAGCACGTTGCTGTAGACTGTAGCACCAGCCGAGCAGGGCAGTACTCCCGAGGTGGATGGAAAGCTGATGACAGGAAGTGCTGGAGCTCCCGTTTCATCAGCCCTCAGGACTAGTTCCTGACCATCTTCCTTTGCTGAACTTTTTCAGTGTCTCAGTTACACCGAGAGTAGGCCAGCATGCTCTCCAGTACAAATTTCTCTAACTATCTACACCAAACTACATGTACAGTACACACTACACTTCCTATCCAAAATTAAAAAAAAAAAAAAAAAGGCGTCTCTTCACCAAGCCTCGGAGTCCCCAGGGGGGGGGGGACCATAAATGCCCCCACCATCCGCCCCTCTCCCGGTGACGACTCGAGGTGCCTGGAACCACTGTCTGACTTTCTTCTTCTTCATTTCTGCAACATTCGCGGCCTTTCCTCTAACTTTCGCTCTGTTGAGCACCACCTCTCCTCCTCTAAACCTCACCTTCTTTTTCTAACGGAGACTCAGCTGTCTGAGGCAACTGACAGCAAACCCTTTTCTGTATCCTACTACTTTCTCTATACTCATTTCAAAGCCAAAGGTGCCTGTTGTGTATATATACGCAACGACTTATCTTGCTCTCGAGTTCCTGAACTCGATTCTTCTGAATTCTCTACACTCTGGCTTCGGCTTTCCTGTCATTCTCTTACTAAATATATCTGTGCTGTTTACTTATCCCCTAATTCTACTGACTATCAAAAATTCTTCGACTATCTTACTTCTACGATGGAACACATTCTATCCATTTCTCCTTTCTCTGAAATCTCCATTCTAGGAGATTTCAATGTTCACCACCACCTTTGGCTCTCCTCTCCTTTCACGGATCCACCTGGTGAACAAGCCTACATCTTTTCTATCCTTAATGACCTAGAGCAGCTTGTACAGCACCCTACCCGTATCTCTGACCACCTTGGAGAGAGCTCCAACATACTTGACCTCTTCCTCACAACTAATCCTTCTGCTTACTCTGTTAATCTTTTCTCTCCGTTGGGCTCCTCCGATCACAACCTTATTACCTTAACCTGTCCTACCACTCCGGTACGGCCTGTGGACCCTCCAGGGAAATGTCGTCTGTGGCATTTTGGAGCCGTAGACTGGGAGGCCCTCAGGCAGTACTTCTTTGATTTTCCCTGGAATGATTATTGCTTCCATGGCCGGGAGCCATCTGAGTGTGCCTTGCACATTACGGAGGTTATTCTCTCAGGCATGGAAGCATACATTCCTTTCTCATATCCTTTGACTAACGCAAGAAAGCCTTGGTTTAATCACACTTGTTCTAATGCTGTCCGTAACAAGGAGAGGGCTTACAAAAGGTACCGGAGCCAACCCACCCCTGAATCACATTATCTTTATGTTTCTGCCCAGAATCGTGCTGTCTGTTCTTCGCTCTACTAAAAATAATTTCATCCATACTAAATGCTCTCAACTCTCCAACTCGAATTCTTCCCGCTCCTTCTGGCATCTTGCCAAAAATCTTTCTAACAACTTTACCTCATCATCCTTCCCTCCTCTTTTCTACTCTGATGGTTCTGTAGCTATTTCTTCTACTGATAAAGCAGATCTCTTCGCACAGACTTTCTCCTCCAATTCCACCTTAGACGATTCCGATGCTGTTCCTCCATCACTTCCCCCCTCTGACTTCCTCATGGCTGACATTAAAATTTCTTCAGTTGATGTATTTTCTGCCATCACTGGCCTCAGTACTAACAAGGCATATGGGCCTGATGGGGTCCCTCCTGTTGTTCTCAAGAACTGTGCTTCTGTGCTTACACCCTGCCTAGGCAAACTCTTTCGCCTTTGTCTGTCAACTTGTACCTTTCCTTCTTGATGGAAGTTTGCTCTCATTCAGCCAGTCCCAAAGAAGGGTGACCACTCCCAACCCTCCAACTATTGTCCAATTGCTTTAACGTCCTGTATTTCAAAAGTTTTCGAGTCAATTCTTAATAGAAAAATTTTAAGGCATCTTTTCTATCACAACCCTTCTTTCCGATCGTCAGTACGGGTTCCGTCAGGGACGCTCCACTGGCGATCTTCTCACCTACCTTTCAGACTCCAGGTCATCCTCCTTTCGGGACTTTGGCGAAAGCTTTGCCATTGCACTTGACATCTCAAAGGCTTTCGATCGAGTCTGGCATAAATCTTTAATTTCCAAACTGCCCTCCTACGGTTTCTATCCTTCTATCTGTGCCTTCATCGCTAGCTTCCTTTCTGGTCGTTCTATAGCCGCTGTTGTAGACGGCCATCGTTCTTCTCCTAGATCTATCAACAGTGGTGTTCCTCAGGGCTCTGTCCTATCACCAACTCTCTTCCTTTTATTCATCAATGATCTTCTAAGCTGCTTCTAAGCTGTACATCTAACCCTATCCACTCATACGCTGATGACTCCACCCTTCACCTTTCCATTCGGTTCCCGCAACGCCCATCTCAACAGTTACTTCAGCAAACAAGGGATGAGGCTATGGCACACCTAATGTCTGACTTGGCAAGTATCTCTGACTAGGGTAAAAATAATATGGTTGTTTTTAATGCATCTAAGACTCAGTTCTTACACCTATCAACCCAACAAAATCTTCCACAGGTATACCCACTAATGTTTAATAATATTCAGCTTAATCTTGCATCATCCTTGAACATGCTTGAGGTTTCATTTACTCGGGACGTATCTTGGAAAGATCATATTACATCTCTTGTAAAATCTGCTTCCAAGAGACTGGGTGTGCTAAGCCAACTCCGCTCTTTCTTTACCCCTGCACAATTGTTGACTCTATATAGGGGTTTTATCCGCCCCTGTGTGGAGTACAACTCTCATGTGTGGGGAGGCTCCCCACATACAGCTCTTCTCAACAGGATGAAGTCAAAGGCTTTTCGTCTCATTAACTCTCCTCCTCTTACTGACTCCCTTCAACCTCTGTCTCTTCGCCGCACTGTTGCATCTTTATCTCTTTTCTATCACTACTTTAATGGTCACTGCTCCTCTGAACTGTCTGGTTGCATTCCTCCACCTTTACGACGGGCGCGTAGCACCCGTCTGGCAGCAAACTCTCATCCCTTTTCTGTCCAACTCTCTAATGCAAGAGTTAACCGTTACTCCCAGTCTTTCATTTATGCAACAGGTCAGCTCTGGAACTGTCTCCCTCTGTCTGTATTTCCTGCTGCCTATGATCTCCAGTCTTTCAAACGCAGTCTGTCCAGGCATCACAAAATGATCGGATCTTGAATTTGGCTCTCTATTGTATTTTGTTTTTCTCTTGGAGGGAACTGTTACTGCGGGCTCATGGCCTTTGGTTCCTTCTTCCTCGCATGAAAAAAAAAATAAAATAAAATAAAAATAAAACCAAAACAACGTAGAGTGGTCAACTTCAGCAAACTTGGGAGTAAACATCACCTTCCTCTCCACGTTGTGTTTGCTTCTCGACGAGAAGTCAGCCGTGTACTGCATGAGTTTGTCTCGGGATCTCTTAATATCAAACAAAGTAGATCGGGCCAGGTTAAATTCATGGAGGATGCGTGATGAAGACCATCCCGCATCTACTTTCTCCAATATCTCCTGCTTCTTCTCCAGAGTCAATACCACTCTCTTCCTCTTCTCAGGCGGCAGGGCCATCATCACACACACGAAGGAGAGGCACGAGAGCAGCAGGAGTGCCTGCAGCAGGTAAGGCACCACCACAAAAGCGAGCATGTAGGCAGCCATGACGACGAGCGTTCACTCGCGACGAGAGACAGGCGGAAAGTGGGGAGGATGCAGGGGTGCTCTAGCGGACGTCAGAGGAATGATGTGCCACAACAAAGCTGTCCCACGGCCAGCGCGCCAAGTTCAAATTACGGGCGGGATTTTTTTTTTTTTTTTTTTTTTCGAATTTTTTTTTTTGGTTTCCGGACCATTTTGGGAATATTGGATCCCGAGACGATTATGTCCAGTTAGTGGGGATGTTCGTATAGTAGGCATTCGGATATTAGAGGGATTACTTAACTAAATCCATCACAATTGTTTTACCATCAAATCCTGGAAATTCGGGTCCCTCAGTATTTACAATGTTGGCCATGTTTGATGGTTGGGTACAGTACTAACAGCTATTACTGAGACTCCTCTGAACATTCATGTATACTCAAATATTTACCGACAATGGCTCTTTACATTTTTGGCAGACTATATTAACGCCAACACGCAGGCGGTTTTCCGATGTTGCACGTTCCTCCCTACGGGGGATATCCTTAACGGAAAAAAAAATGCCTTTAATTCAAACCCTAATATCTGCCAAACCATAACAGCTAAAGAAAAAATTAAAGATACATAAAAATCATCAACTCTTCCTCTTTC
Source organism: Coenobita brevimanus (assembly GCF_032717465.1). Classification (NCBI taxonomy): domain Eukaryota; kingdom Metazoa; phylum Arthropoda; class Malacostraca; order Decapoda; family Coenobitidae; genus Coenobita; species Coenobita brevimanus. Next base: position 11,185,873 of record NC_137042.1, read on the forward strand.
AAATGAAAGTATTCCCATGTCTCCAAGTGGTCCCGTCAATGAGTAAGGATAAGTTAAAGTTCAAAGGGTGGCAGGAAGATCCTTGCGGCTATACACGTCAACCAGCATTGCTCTGCACCCAAAATCGTGACGGCTATACACGTCAGCCAGCGATTAGGGATTAACAGACAATACTTTTAACTTTAAAGAAGACTACAGGAGACAGGACAAACATACTTCTTGAAAACAACTTAAGGTTTGCAGAGGTGGTTGAGACACGTCCTTTCACTCTGGCTGTGTGTGTGTGTGTGTGTGTGTGTGTGTGTGTGTGTGTGTGTGTGTGTGTGTGTGTGTGTGTGTGTGTGTATTTACTTAATTGTGATGTATAGGAAATTAGCTACGCTCGTGGGGTCCCATCTCTATTTCTCAGTAAGTCAAATTTAGCATTAAGCTCATTTAAGTTTTTAGACTAGACAATCTCTTTGTCCAGGCTATTCCACAGGTCTATACATCTATATGGAAAACTATATTTCTTGATATCTTTCAAGCAGCTTGGCTTCTTCAATTTCATTCCGTGTACTCTTTTTACTCTATTATCCCATAAAAACAGATCTTCTTTGTCAATTTTATCTACTCCCATCATGGTCCTGAACATTGCAATCATGTAGCCTCTCTTTCTCCTCTCTTCTAAGGAAGGCAAATCCAGCTTTTCCAGCCTCTCTCTGTACGACAGACCTGCCAGACTGGGGACCATTTTGGTTGCTGTTCTTTGTTTTCTCTCAATCTTGTTTATATCTTTCTATTTGTGTGGGATCACACAACTGCTGCATACTCTAACCTGGGGCGAATCTTGGCCACTATCAATTTTTTCATCATCTCCTCATGCATATAATGAAAAGCTACTCTTATATTAGTCAGGAGTTTATACGTCTCTCTGTCTTGTTAATGTGTTTTTCAGGTGACAAACTGTCCTGGACCAGCACTCCCAAATCTTTCTCTTCTCTTGCTTTTGTGATTGTTTCATTACCCATCAAATAATTCATTGATGGCTGCCTGGTACTTTTACCCATTTCCAATATATTACATTTCATTACATTAAATTTCATTTCCCACTTCCGGCTCCAATCATGTATCCTATCCAGATCCTCCTGCAGCATTTTACAATCCTCCTCAACCTCTACCTTCCTCAAGATCTTTACATCATCAGAAAACAGACTTGCATAACTGTTCACTCCATCTACCATATCATTTATGTAAATCAGGAACATTACTGGTGCCAACACCGAGCCCTGCGGGACTCCACTTGTTAGCCTCCATCCAGACATCGTATCCTTTATTACTGTCCTCATTTGTCTGTCTCTCAAAAAGTCTCTCATCCATTCCAGGAGGTTTCCCTTCAGTCCTCACTATATGCTCTAGTTTCCACATTAGTCTCTTATGGGGTACCTTGTCGAAGGCCTTCTCCAAATCTAATTACACACAATCCACCCAACCATCTCTCTCCTGAAGCACGTCAATAGCTCTTGAGTAAAAACTCAACAAGTTGGAAACACATGATCTTCCACTTCTGAATCCAAACTATCAGCCAAAATGTTCATCTCTTCCAGATATTTTACCCATCTATCTTTCAGAATTCTCTCGCACAATTTTGCGACCATGCTGGTTAGAGACACCGGTCTATAATTCAGGGGTTCTTCCTTGTTTCCTCCCTTATAAATTGGTACCACATTTGCCCTTTTCCATTCTTGAGGAACTTTCCCCTCTTCTGGAGAACACACAATTAAACTGTGAATCTTATCCGCCAGTTGTTTTCTGCATTCCTTCAGTACCCAATTAGAGATTCCATTTGGTCCTGGGGCTTTCCTTACATCCTGAGTTTCCAGTAATTTATATACTTCCTGTACTTCCACTTTTATATCTTTTATCACTACATTTCTAGTCACTCCCTCTCCTTCCACAAACTCGTTTTCATTAGTGAAAACTGATTGGAAACATTTGTTCATTATTTCTGCTTCCACTGCCGCATCTTTATAGACCTCTGCTTCTACTTTCAGTTTGGTGATTCCTTCCTTTTGTTTCAAATTGCCATTGACAAATCTATAAAACAGTTTGGGTTCATCCTTACATTTGTCTATTATACCTTTTCCAAAATTCCTTTCTTCCTCTCTATGTATTCTTGTGTATTCATTTCTAGTTCTTTTATATTCTTCCTTTGTTTTGCTGTTACCTCTCTTTCTCCCACTGTTCCATGCCGTGTCTCTCTTTTCTTTGCTATCATACACGTTCTATTAAACCACTCCTTTTTCCTGTTTTCTTTCCCCCTTAATCTTGGCACAAATTTTTCCACTCCCAAATTATAGAGGCCTAGAAAAGTATCCCACTTCCTCTGTATCTCTCTTGTTTCTCTGAATTTTCTCCAATCTGCATTTTCAAAAAAATTTTTCAATCCTGTAAAGTTTGCTTTCCCAAAGTTGTATCTTCCCTGCCTATAAAGCTCGCCTCTTGGCTCCATGATCCCTGTTATCTTCTGGAACTCAATGACCACATGATTACTTTTTCCAACAGGACACAGATATGTAAAGGATTCTATTACATTGGGCTCTTTGGTAAACAGTAAATCAAGTCTTGCTGGTGTGTCCTCACCTTGGAACCGTGTCTCTTCTTTGACCCATTGTATCATCACATTGTTCATTGTTATATTTAATAATATGGTGCCCCACAAATCATCGTTGCCTCTTGAGTCCCATTCCTCCCAGTTCATCTCTTTACAATTGAAGTCACCCATTAAAATTATACTGCTGCTTTTCTCAATCATATTCTGTAAATAACTAGCCATGTCTGACAACATTTCCTGGTATTCATCATCACTCCATGCTCTTGTCTTAGGGGGAACATAAATTACCACCATCTCTCTCTTGCTATTCTCTCCAGTTTCTAATTTCATATTTATCACTTCGACCCTCCCTTCTCCCATTTCCACGGTATCTACATTTTTGTTGTTCTTCACTGCTATCATCACTCCTCCTCCCATTTTTACTTTTCTGTCTCTTCTCCACAGTTTGTATTTACCATCTCCTATATGAACATCAATATCTTCTCTTAACTTGGTCTCTACAAAGCACATAACATCAGGTTCATGCACCCTCAAAAAATCATTGAGTTCTAGTCTTGCCGATATTAAACCATCAACATTAGTATAAGCCACCTTCCAATTATTTTTGATGTTTTTTATACCCTCTTTTCTCCTTCTCTCTGTCAGTACCACTTTCTTAATTTCTGATCCATAACTCTCCAATAAAACAGTCTTCTCTTCCTCCGTTCTCTGTTCGTTTTTTACCCTTGCTTCCTTTACTAACTCTTTTATCTCTTCTTGAGCATCGTTGTTTTGCTCCATGACTACTGATATTATTTCTTTAACCTTATTCAGTTCTTCTCTTTCTCTTTCTGATCTTATTGTCATACATTTTTCTTTAACTCCTGAAATTATTACACATTTTTTCTTATCTGCTACATCCCTAACTCAAGATTCTCTACTTCTCAGTAACCTAACCACTTCCCTCTCTACCTTTTCCTTGTTTTGTTGTTCTATAATCACTTTCAAATTTACATTTCCTTCTTCCTGAATTTTCTTTCACCTCTTATGTTGCTCCTTGATTTCTTTAATGTGCTCATCCTGTATTCTTGATTTGGATTCATAATCATCTAGTTTGCTTTTTCATCCAGTCCCTTTTTTCTTCCAACCTCTTATTCCCCCTCTTAAGCTGTTTTATTTCATTAGAGGCAGATTCATTCCTTACTTTTAATTCCATAACTTCTCTTTCTTGTTCATCACTGCGTGTACAAACTTTTTCCAGTTTATTCCGTAGAATTGTGATCTCGTTTTCCTGCTCTATGGCCCGTTCCTTTAATTCTCTAATTACTGTCCATACCTTTTTTACCTCCTGGACATTCCTCTCCACTGTTTTCTCTACTTCTGCTACTCTTGTTTGGTTAAACTTAATACAGTACTTCCATTTCCTACATCCTCTTCAGTGAAGCCCTCAAATCCTCTCTCGCCAATTGTAAACAAAGCACCGTCCTTTTCCGCCATGATTCAACCATATGGAGACTTTCTATTTCCATTGTGTCTTGTTCTTTTTATGACCGAAATCGTGGTTTTCCTTAACTACTGTTCGACGGGACCACCACTCATGCACTCATTTACATAATTACAAATAGGCTGGTCTCCTTTTCGTCGCTGATTCAACTCATTATTTCTCCACTATCCAGGAAGAGCTCCGTCTCTGCCGGTGACCTGTGTGTGTGTGTGTGTGTGTGTGTGTGTGTGTGTGTGTGAGAGAGAGAGAGAGAGAGGTGGTTTGTGTGTCTCTGGTCTCCATGGCACCATCTCCCTCATTTATCTGTTTTTCCCTTGTTTTTCCTTTTGTTTGCTGAGTCAGTGCTGCCAGGTGTGTCTCCCTCCCCGTCCCCCTGCCCTCCCCCACTCCTGCTAGAGCACTGCCTGCCTGGCCCTCGCTCTCCTCTCTCACTGTGTCTGTTGCCCATTACGATTTTCACCACCTTACCTTCCTGCATGACCTTCTTGAATGTGTGATGTTTCATGTCACATTTTTTAGCAACAGTACTGTTTACATGGATAATACTATTAACTATGGTGTTTCTGTGTCACTCTCTGTTGACTGAATAAGGTATATGAGAGTTTGGGTTTGGGCCTGGAATGGATCTCTAGCTTTTCTTCAGCATCGTATGGGGAACACTGCTTTGATATCTGACATACTCACGAACCGAACACTCACGAACCGAACACTCCCACAGGAAAGTAACACCAGCGGATATTGGGGTATGCCTGTATAATACAACTCTCCCCCACTAGACGACAGGTATGTGTTCCATAAAAAGTGGTTGAATAACATTGCTCAAATAATGAACCGATTTTTCCCATAAAATTAAGAAATGGGGGGGTTAGGTTCCTGACCACCTACATCATTCAAAAAATATTCCACACAGATGGAAAAAATACCAGTATACAGTATATGAACGAAAGTGACACACGCATTTGAGATGTTTTCTTACTGACTTAAAGCCTAAGTTCTCAAGCAAAATTATTTTTGTACTGTACTACATACAGTACATCTCAGATGACTGACATTTGATTTTCGATAAAAATAATATTGGAGAACAAACGAAATATTCCTACTCAGACGCCAGAACGCCTTCGATAGCGTGTTTATTGTCTATCCCGCCGACTGGACATGATGTCACCACACCAAACTCAGATGTATTCAACTTATAACCATAAATGGCAATGGAAGCCTAACTGAAAGCACTGCAACCTAACTGGGGGGCTTCACTGCCAGGACCCCCCAATTATTAATCGTGCAATAAGAGCGTTCGTTAATCATTGGCGTAATTGTTACTCCGTCACCCAACCATGCGATGGCGAAACACCCAGGTTGGTTAGCACATGACTGTGTCTCACAGGGATAATAGTAGGGGGTCTTGGGTGGAGCCATGGTGGTGCTGCAGTATTCCACGAGGCCAAAAAGAAATGCAGACGGATGAAGAGGCAACCGATCAGCAGGACAGAGTGCAGGAGAAAGGCAGCTCAGCCGGTTTGTCTGGCAGCGCATGGTTTGAATTGTCGAAATGGTGGGGTTAACCATGTCAAACAATGAAAAAAAGTTTAGATTTATAAATGTCCACAGCAGGATCGGCCTATCCCGATCGAAGTGGGGACGATACAGCCAATGTATCTCTACCAAGTGGCTTAGGCTGTCTAGTAGAGATTGTATGTAGGGTGAGAAGTGCTTGTAAGTGTATTGTAGTGCTGGAGTGGCTTTGCATGTGTGTGTAGTCTGTGAATGAAGTGTAATTGACCCGCACAAGCCGACTGCGTGTAAATATACTTTATAGTATGTGACACTGGTTCAACCACAGCACCCCTTGTGTCTGCCAATGCAGTACGTGGCCTGAAGAACACTCTCAGAGTTTATTACTCTGGCAGGGCGCGAACCCTCGTACTTCAGTGTACGAAAACGCACACTTTACCACTGTACCACAGAGGCTCCATATATATAGATAGATAGATAGATAGATAGATAGATACAGATATAGATAAAGATATATATATATACATATATATATAGATCTTTAGTGGAAAAGTTTCTAGAGAAGGGAAAGAAGTTGTATGTGGCTTTCATGGATTTGGAGAAAGCATATGACAGGGTGGATAGACAAGGATTGTGGAAAGTATTAAGAATATATGGAGTAGATGGGAAGTTATTGAATGCTGTGAAGAGTAAGTATGATGGTGCTAAGGCTGCAGTGCGTGTGGATGGTGAACTGAGTGAATTTTTCTCTTTGAAGGTTGGGTTGAAACAGGGATGTGTCATGTCTCCATGGTTGTTCAATCTGTATATGGGTGGGGTAATAAAAGAGGTACAAGGTAGGGTAGTGGATGTTGGAGTGGCCCTGGTGAGAGAGGGTAGTGTTTGGAAACTCCCTGTTCTGTTGTTTGCAGATGATACTGTGTTGTTGAGTGAAGACAAAGGGGAGCTGCAAGGCTTGGTGGATGAGTTTGAGAGTGTGTGTAAGAAAAGGAATCAAAAAGTGAATGTAGGGAAGAGTAAAGTGATGGTCTTTGAGAAAGGTCAAGTCAGTGAATGTACAGTGACGTTGGATGGTGAGGAGTTGGAAAATGTGAGTATGTTTAAGTACTTGGGTAGTGTGATGAGTAAGAATGGAGGTTTGGAGGGTGAAGTGCTTGAAAGGGTACAGCAGGGAAGAAAAGTTGCTGGTTCCTTGAAAGCAGTGATAAGAAACAGGGAAGTGAGCATGGAAGTGAAAAAGTTACTACATGACATTATTGCGATACCAACTCTAACGTATGGAAGTGAAGCTTGGACGTTGTTGGAAGTACACAAGTCAAGAGTGAGAGCAGTGGAAATGAGTTATTTAAGAGAAGCCTGTGAAGTCACATGGAGAGACAGGCTGACAAATGAGGATATGTGGAGCGTTGTGGTGCGGATGTGATAAGAAGAGTTAGGAAGAATACACTGAGGTGGTTTGGCCATGTGGAGAGAATGGAGGGTGAACGACTGATGAAGAGAGTGTATGTGAGTGCGGTGGAGGGGGGGAGAGGGAGAGGGAGGCCGAGTATGAGATGGAGGGATGGGGTGGAGAGGTATATGAGAGAGGGGGGTGTGTGAGTTGGGAGCAGGGCAGTGAAATGGCAGGGGACAGGGCGATGTGGAAGCAATTTGTTTGTGGCCATCCCGAATGGGATTGAGGCATCTGGCAATAGATAGATAGATAGATAGACAGATAGATAGATAGTACATCTATCTATCTATTGCCTGATGCCATAATCCCGTAAGGGGAGGCCGTTTGACTTTGAGTTATTTTTTTTACAGGCAGGGGAACTAATCCTCCACCAGCCCACTTGCTGACACGTAGGGAGCATGTATGGTTTGGTTATATGGTTACCACTCAGTGTTATAAATGGTTTCTTGGCTTACAGGAAACCATTTGGGTTGTCACTCAATGTAAAGCCATCTGTAAAGGAAAGAAAAGCAATAAGAGGTGACAGGAAAGATGGAAGCAAAGGGAAGAGAGGAGGGCAGGCACAGAAAATGAATGATAAAGGCTATGGAAGAAGTAGGCAGCACTACATCAAGTGAGTGGATGATGGTCGCCACCACCTACCACCATATATATATCTATCTATCTATCTATTGCCAGACGCCTCAATCCCGTTTGGGGTGGCCACAAACAAATCGCCTCCAAGTCGCCCTGTCCCCCGCCATTTCACTGCCCTGCTCCCAACTCACACCCCCCTCTCTCATATACCTCTCCACCCCATCCCTCCATCTCATCCTCGGCCTCCCCCTCCCTCTTTCCCCCTCCACCTCACTCATATACACTCTCTTCGTCAGTCTTTCACCCTCCATCCTCTCCACATGGCCAAACCACCTCAGTGTATTCCTCATAACGCTTCCTATCACATCCACATCCACACCACAACGCTCCTTTATATCCTCATTCGTCAGCCTGTCTCTCCACATGACTCCACAGGCTCCTCTTAAATAACTCATTTCCACTGCTCTCACTCTTGACTTGTGTCCTTCCAACAATGTCCAAGCTTCACTTCCGTACGTTAGAGTTGGTATCACAATACTGTCATGTAGTAACTTTTTCACTTCCATGCTCACTTCCCTGTTTCTTATCACTGCTTTCAAGGAACCAGCAACCTTTCTTCCCTGCTGTACCCTTTCAAGCACTTCACCCTCCAAACCTCCATCCTTACTCATCACACTACCCAAATACTTAAACGTACTCACATTTTCCAATTCCTCATCATCCAACCTCGCTGTACATTCACTAACTTCACCTCTCTCAAAGACCATCACTTTACTCTTCCCTACATTCACCTTTAGGTTCCGTTTCTTACACACTCTCTCAAACTCATCCACCAAGCCTTGCAGCTCCCCTTCATCTTCACTCAACAACACAGTATCATCTGCAAACAACAGTACAGGGAGTTTCCAAACACTATCCTCTCTCACCAGGGCCACTCCAACATCCACTACCCTACCTTGTACCTCTTTTATTACCCCATCCATGTACAGATTGAACAACCATGGAGACATGACACATCCCTGTTTCAAACCAACTTTCAAAGAGAAAAATTCACTTAGTTCACCATCCACACGCACTGCAGCCTTCGCACCATCGTACATACTCTTCACAGCATTCAACAACTTCCCATCATATATATCTGTATATATATATACTGTATATATATATATATATATATATATTTATCGTATATATGATGTAAACAGTACAGTACTTCCTCATTTTATGATTGGGTTACATTCTTGGAAAACGAATCAGATAACAATCAATAAAAAAATGAATACATTACCCGTATAGTATGGGTTCAGTGGAGATACAGTTCTGGAAATGGTCAACTACAATGCATAAGCATAAAAATTAGTTTCTAACTCTAACTCACCAGCACTTTTTTTTTTTTTTTTTTTTTTGTCATTTCATTTCACAGTACTTCATGTGCTGCTTTAACTTCAACACAACACCACTGTTCAATCACTGACACTACACAGTAAAGATTGCAATGGCTGAGTGATGACAGGATGGCACATATGACTCTTAAGTAGGTTTTTGCTCAGATACACCAGCAGCCATTTTGGAACCAATAAACGGCTGTAGGCTTCCATATCGGTGACTGCTGAGGCTTCGTAGGGGATAGAAACAATCATATGAGCAACTAGAGGTCTCCCCAAGGCGCGAATCACACTAGCTGTGTGCCAATACATATTTAGTGCGGCTTGAAATATGACCTTGACCTTGACCTACTTTTGCCAATTTCGAACTCGTAGGAGACTTTCATCCCTTCTACACACCTGTAACATTTTGTGATGATATCTTGGGCGGCTGCGAAGTTATTGTGGTAACAATCACACAGGCCTTGACCTAGTTTCACCAATTTCGAACTCATAGGAGATTTTCATCCTTACTACACACCTGTAAAATATTATGCCAATTGCTTTAGTGGCTGTGAAGTTACTGTGCTAACAGACACCCAGACGGACAAACAAACTGAAAACAATATTCAGAGGAGATTTTCATCCCTACTACACACTTGTAAAATTTTGTGACGATATCTTGAGCAGTTGCAAAGCTATCGTGGTAACAGACAGACAGACCTTGACCTACTTTCACCAATTTCCATCTCATAATCACTTTTTTCCCTACTACACACCTGTACAATTTTGTGATGATATCTTGAGTGTTTGCAAAGTTATCGTGCTAACACACACACACACACACACACACACACACACACACACACACACACACAGGCTTGAAATTAATGATTCCTTGAGAGAATATGAACCTGATGTCATGTGCTTTGTAGAGACCAAATTAAGAGAGGATATTGATGTTCATTTGAGAGATGGTAAATACAATCTGTGGCAAAGTGACCGAAAAGAAAAAACGGGAGGAGGAGTGATGATAGCAGTGAAGAACAACATAAATGTAGATACCGTGGAAATGGGAGAAGGCAGGGCTGAAGTGATATATATGAAATTAGAAACTGGAGAGAAAGTCACGAGAGATATGGCGGTAGTGTATGTTACCCCTAAGACGAGAGCATGAAATGATGATGAATACCATGAGATGTTGTCAGATATGGCTAGCTATTTACAAAAAATAATTGAGAAAAGCAATAATATAATTTTGGTGGGTGACTTTAACTGTAAAGAGGTGAACTGGGAGGAATGGTACTCGGGAGGCGGAAAAGGATTCATGGGGCACTATGTTATAAATATCATTCATTCATTCATTGCCAGACGCCATGTATCCCAGACAGGGTGGCCAATGGCTTACTGTAGAGTTAATTGTTTTACAGGGAGGGGCACTAATCCTCCACCAACCCCACTTGACAAGTAGGGATGCCAACAGCATCTGGTGTTCCCAGGCGGTCACCCATCCAAGTACTAACCAGACCCAACGTTGCTTAACTATGAATAATGTGATGACGCAATGGGTCAGAGAAGAGACACAGTTCCGAGGTGAGGACACACCAGCAAGGTTAGATTTACTGTTTACCAAAGAACCCGATGTAATAGAATCACTGAAATACTATATTTCTGTCCTACAGGAAAAAGTGCTCATGTGGTCATTGAGTTCCGGATGATAATAGAGAACGTCGAGCCAAGAGATGAGCTTCATAGACAGGGAAGATACAACTTTGGGAAAGCTAATTTCACAGGACTGAGAAACTTTTTTGAAAATGCAGATTGAAGAAAATTCAGAGAAACAAGAGAGATACAAAGGAAGTGGGATATCTTTCTAGACCTCTACAATTTGGGAGTGGAAAAATTTGTACCAAGAGTAAGAGGGAAAGAAAACAGGAAAAAGGAGTGATTTAATAGGTGTATGATAGCAAAAAAAGAAAGAGATAAGGCGTGGAACAACTGGAGAAAGGGGGGCAACACCAGAACAAAGGAAGAATATAAAAGAACTAGAAATGATTACACAAGAATACGTAGAGAAGAAGAAAGGAATTTTGAAAAAGGTATAACAGACAAATGCAAGGATGAACCCAAACTGTTTTATAGATTTGTTAATGGGAAATTGAAACAAAAGGAAGGAATCACTAAATTGAAAGTAGAAGGAGAGGTCTATAAAGATGCAGCAATGCAAGCTGAAATAATGAACAAATGTTTCCAAACAGTTTTCACTAATGAAAAAGAGTTTGTGGAAGGGGAGGGAGTGACCAGAAATGTACCGGTGATAAAAGATATAAAAGTGGAGGTACAGAAAGTGTACAAATTATTGGAAACTCAAGATGTAAGGAAAGCCCCAGGACCTGATGGAATTTCTAATTGGGTACTGAAGGAATGCAGAGAACAATTGGCAGATAAAATTCACAGTTTAATCATGTGTTCTCTGGAAGAGGGGAAAGCACCTAAAGAATGGAAGAGGGCAAATGTGGTACCAATTTACAAGGGAGGAAACAGGGAAGAACCCCTGAATTATAGACCGGTGTCTCTAACCAGCATGGTCGCAAAATTGTGCGAGAGAATCCTGAAAGACAGATGGATAAAATATCTAGAAGAGATGAATATTTTGGCCGAATGTCAGTTTGGATTCAGAAGTGGAAGATCATGTGTCTCCAACTTGTTGAGCTTTTACTCAAGAGCGATTGACGTGGTACAGGAGAGAGATGGTTGGGTGGATTGTGTGTACTTAGACTTAGAGAAGGCCTTTGACAAGGTACCTCATAAGAGACTAATGTGGAAACTAGAATATATAGGTGGACTGAAGGGGAAACTCCTGGAATGGATGAGAGACTTTTTGAGAGACAGACAAATGAGGACAGTAATAAAGGATACGATGTCTGGATGGAGGGAAGTAACAAGTGGAGTCCCCCAAGGCTCGGTGTTGGCGCCAGTAATGGTTCTGATTTACGTAAATGATATGGTAGATAGAGTGAACAGTTATGCAAGTCTGTTTGCTGATGATGTAAAGATCTTGAGGAAGGTAGAGGTTGAGGAGGATTGTAAAATGCTGCAGGAGGATCTGGATAGGATACATGATTGGAGCCGGAAGTGGGAAATGAAATTTAATGTAATGAAATGTAATATATTGGAAATGGGTAAAAGTACCAGGCAGCCATCAATGAATTATTTGTTGGGTAATGAATTAATCACTAAACTGAGAGAAGAGAAAGACTTAGGAGTGCTGGTCCAAGATAGTTTGTCACCTGAAAAGCACATTAATAAGATAGTTAGAGAGACTTATAAACTCCTGACTAACATAAGAGTAGCATTTCATTATATGGATGAGGAGATGAAGAAAAAATTGATAGTGGCCATGATCCACCCCAGGTTAGATTATGCAGAGGTAGTGTGGTCCCCACACAAAAAGAAAGATATAAACAAGATTGAGAGAATACAAAGAACAGCAACCAAAATGGTCCCCAGTCTGGCAGATCTGTCATACAGTGAGAGGCTAGAAAGGCTGGATTTGCCTTCCTTAGAGGAAAGGAGAAAGAGGGGAGACATGATTGCAGTGTTCAGGACCATGGTGGGAGTAGATAAAATAGACCGAGAAGATCTGTGTTCATGGGATAAGAGAGCAACAAGAGGACACGGAATGAAATTGAAAAAGTCAAGCTGCTTTAAGGATATCAAGTGATATAGCTTTCCTTACAGAAGTACAGATTTATGGAATAGCCTGGACAAAGAGATCATCTAGTCTAAAAACTTAAATGAGTTTAAAGCTAAATTAGACTTACTGAGAAACAGCAATGGGAACCCACGAGCATAGCATATTTCGTGTGTATCTCAATTAGGTATATTGGGTAAATACTGTACATAAGTATTTGGAACAACTTAGACAAAAAGGTGGTGCAGGAGAAAAACATTCATGTGTGTGAAAGTAAACTAGATAAATGTGGATATGGAGCCAGGACAACACGAGCATCGCTCAATTCCTGTATACTACAAATAGGTAAATACACACACACACACACACACACACACACACACACACACACACACACACAAACTGAAATCAATACCAACTTCGACATTGCGGCTGGTAAAAATGGTGATTCATTGACTGCCAAGGCTCCACAGGAGGTCATAACGATCATATGAGCAAAAATGGTGATTGTACTGTACATCAAAATATGGTGCTAAAATCTAAACAGCATATAGGTGAACATTTGCATGATGGTCGACTGCAAAGCGAAAAACCCATTCACACACACACACAGTAAGCTCACTTATAATGCAGCTGTTTGGCTAACAACAGGAACAATGTTCTGGAAATTCAAGTTATGGAAGACACAGAGCCTATGAGACCCCCTTACAATACTTATGCCTGTCCTAACCACCTAAAACAGCCATTAAATGTAACAAACAAAGATAAACACAATTAAAATTGCATCTATCTATCAACCTATTGCCAGATGCCTCAATCCCGTACGGGGTGGCCACAAACAAATCGCCTCCATGTTGACCTGTCCCCCACCATTTCACTGCCCTGCTCCCAACTCACATCCCCCTCTCTCATATACCTCTCCACTCCATCCCTCCATCTCATCCTCGGCCTCCCCCTCCCTCTCCCCCCCTTCACCTCACTCACATACACTCTCCTCGTCAGTCTCTCACCCTCCATCCTCTCCATATGGCCAAACCACCTCAGTGTGTTCCTCCTAATGCTTCCTATCACGTCCACATCCACACCACAACGGTCCTTTATATCCTCATTTGTCAGTCCGTCTCTCCATGTGACTGCACAGGCTCCTCTTAAATAACTCATTTCCACTGCTCTCATGCTTGACTTGTGTCCTTCCAACAACGTCCAAGCTTCACTTCCATACGTTAGAGTTGGTATCACAATACTGACATGCAGTAACTTTTTCACTTCCATGCTCACTTCCCTGTTTCATATCACTGCTTTCAAAATTGCATCTAATACCACATAATAAGGAATATTAGCAGGGTAAATTAACTTATTTTGTTAATCTCTAATTTCATTCTGATTTGAAAAAAAATCTTGTTTTCAAAAAGTCTATCTATCTATCTATTGCCAGACGCCTCAATCCCGTTTGGGGTGGCCACAAACAAATCGCCTCCAAGTCACCCTGTCCCCCGCCATTTCACTGCCCTGCTCCCAACTCACACCTCCCTCTCTCATATACCTCTCCACCCCATCCCTCCATCTCATCCTCGGCCTCCCCCTCCCTCTTCCCCCCTCCACCTCACTCACATACACTCTCTTCGTCAGTCTTTCACCCTCCATCCTCTCCACATGGCCAAACCACCTCAGTGTGTTCCTCATAACGCTTCCTATCACATCCACATCCACACCACAACGCTCCTTTATATCCTCATTCGTCAGCCTGTCTCTCCACGTGACTCCACAGGCTCCTCTTAAATAATTCATTTCCACTGCTCTCACTCTTGACTTGTGTCCTTCCAACAATGTCCAAGCTTCACTTCTGTACGTTAGAGTTGGTATCACAATACTGTCATGTAGTAACTTTTTCACTTCCATGCTCACTTCCCTGTTTCTTATCACTGCTTTCAAAGAACCAGCAACCTTTCTTCCCTGCTGTACCCTTTCAAGCACTTCACCCTCCAAACCTCCATCCTTACTCATCACACTACCCAAGTACTTAAACGTACTCACATTTTCCAATTCCTCACCATCCAACCTCGCTGTACATTCACTAACTTCACCTCTCTCAAAGACCATCACTTTACTCTTCCCTACATTCACCTTTAGATTCCGTTTCTTACACACTCTCTCAAACTCATCCACCAAGCCTTGCAGCTCCCCTTCGTCTTCACTCAACAACACAGTATCATCTGCAAACAACAGTACAGGGAGTTTCCAAACACTATCCTCTCTCACCAGGGCCACTCCAACATCCACTACCCTACCTTGTACCTCTTTTATTACCCCATCCATGTACAGACTGAACAACCATAGAGACATGACACATCCCTGTTTCTAACCAACTTTCAAAGAGAAAAATTCACTTAGTTCACCATCCACACACACTGCAGCCTTCGCACCATCGTACATACTCTTCACAGCATTCAACAACTTCCCATCTATCTATCTATCTATCTATTGCCAGACGCCACAATCCCATTAGGGGTGGCCATTAGACTTTGAGTTATTTGTTTTACTTCCCATCTACTCCATATATTCTTAACACTTTCCACAATCCTTGTCTATCCACCCTGTCATATGCTTTCTCCAAATCCATGAAAGCCGCATACAACTTCTTTCCCTTCTCTAGAAACTTTTCCACTAAAGATCTAAGAATGAATATCTGATCTACACAACCTCTTCCCTTCCTAAAGCCTCCCTGTTCTTCTCCAACTAATTTCTCTGTTCTTTCTCTAACTCTGTCTATAAGTATCCTACCATACACTTTTCCTATTATACTAAGAAGACAAATGCCCCTATGATTACCACACACTTCTTTTTCCCCTTTTCCTTTGTACAAGGGAATAATCATACCTGACTTCCAATCCTCCGGGACTCTACCTTCCTCCCAGGCCAATCTGCACATCTTCCACATCCATTCTACTACTATCTCTCCCCCATGCTTCAGCATTTCACCACACACTCCATCAATTCCTGGGGCTTTCCCAGATTTAACTTTCTTCATTGCTTCCACAACTTCTATCCTACTGATTTCTTCCTGTCTTCTCACCTCCCTCCTTCTCCCAGCCATTCCACAGCCACTTATACTCGCATTACTTCCATCCTCTACGTTCAACAATTCCTTAAAGTGTTCTCTCCATCTGTTCACTTTTTCTCCCTTCTCCACTAGTAATCTACCATTTTTATCTTTCACTCCCCTGCTAACTACACTTCCACCCTGTCTTACTCTTTTCACTTCTCTCCAGAACATTTTCTTACAGTCCCTCCACTTTACACTCAAATTCCTTCCAAATTCCTCATCCACTCTCTTCTTACTCTCTCTTACTAATCTTTTCACCTCTCTCTTTCTTTCCACATATAACTCTCTCTTCTGCCTCTCAACTTCTTCCACGCCTCTATTTCTCATCCATTCATTGTATACTTTCTTCTTTTGTGCCACAGCCTGTTTCACCTCTTCAGTCCACCACGCTGTTCCTTGCACCCCCCTCCGTCTTCTCTTCCTTCCACACACCACATCACATGCTGCACATATTTCTTCTGTAAATATCTTACACACACCTTCCACGTCTCCCATCTGCTCCAATTCATATTTGCCCAATCGTTCCTCCACTTCTCTCTTATACTCTGCCTTTTTCTCATCCTCTTGTAACCTTTCCACTCTCCTTGCAACTACTCCTTCCTCTCGTCTTTCCCTTCTTCTATTCCTCCATCTTACTTGCATTCTAATTCTGGCCACCACCAAGTAGTGGTCAGAAAGTCCACTCCCCCAACCTCTATACACTCTTGCATCCTTTACACATCTTCGCATCCTTTCATCTACACACACATAATCAATCATTGCCTTCCTTTCATCCAGTTCACCACCCACCCTTCTCATCACTCGCCATGTATACCTGTGGATCATTTTATGCCTGAAGAGGGTATTGGCTATCACCAACCCCCTCCCAGCACAAATGTCCACTAACGCACTCCCATTCTCATCTATCTCAGCAGGCACACCCCACTCACCAACTATTCCATCCACCTTCACATTCCCAACTTTACCATTCATATCACCAATCAAAAACACTCTCTCATTCCTTCCAAACTTTTCCATGCACACTTCCACATTTGTCCAGAACTCTTCTCTCACTCTTCTAGCATGATCTTGTGTTGGTGCATACACACACACAATCGCCCACATTTGTATTCCAACTTTCAACTTTACCCATACAATCCTTGACCCAACTGATCCATACTGTCTTATGCTCCTCTTCCATCTTTTACTCACAACTATACATACTCCTGCCTTTGCCCTCAAAAGTGTGTTTAAATATTTATTTGACGGGCCACATGATGGAATGAGTCCAAGGACCACCGGCCAGAAAATGCATTTTTGTTATGTGGTAAGTGGGGGCGCTCACCATCCACACACTCAATGTAGTGCTGCTTTGGGTGTCTGCCTGTTCCTCTCTTCCTTTCTTCCTCTTCTGTCTTTCTTTCCTTCATTCCTTCCTCTTCTTTCTGCCTACAGGTGACTTTACACTTCCACATCTGTCTTTCTTTCCTTTGTTCTTCCTCTTTATTCTGCCTAGGGAGACTCTACACTGAGTGACATGTCAAATGGTTTCCTGTATGCTGGGTGGTAACCATATAACCAAATTATGGCGCCTGGTGGTTTAGTGAGTAATTCGGGCATTCTAATCGGACTGAGCCGGTGCAGGTTTATATCCAAAGGATGGTTGGGGTTTACTGCTCACGTAATGCCACTCTGGGATGAGTGAGGCTGGTCACTCTTATCGTATATATCAGGACCAACTTGCCTAGCCCTGGGCTTGTACGCTCCTCATGGGGCAACATAGGATTGGATGATGGATGGATGGATGAACACTATTTTCACCCATACTCTATCATGTGGCCTTGGATGAGTACATCTTTCAGCACTGGAAGTATGGTTGAAAGCCCTTCAATATATACAGTATATATATTTATATATATATATATATATATATATATATATATATATATATATATATATATATATACATACTGTATATACATATATACATATACAGTATATATACAGTACCCTCGCGTCCAGCACGGTAATATTGTCATGCATGGGTCACGTGTTGGACCAAAAACGTGTTGGTCTAACAATAGAGCTAATGGGGAAAAATGAATTATGTCAGCAACCCTCGGAAAAGTCACCCTAAATACCTACCACATACCTATACATATATTGGTACTATTGTAATTATAATAAATGGTACTGTGCTATGAATGATAACTAACCTTTTAGGATAGTGTTGGTGGGCTTGCTGGGAATGGAAGGTGGTATCCAAGGCTGTAGTTAGTCCTACTGGGTCCCCGGAGGATGGCTGCTGGCGTCACTAGCGGGTAATGGCTGTTGCTCCTCCTCAACCTCCCTCATAAATCCTTCGAAATCAAACCTCCCTCATAAATCCTTCGAAATCACACTCAGAATCACTATCTTCGTCCATTAATCCTCAGCAAAGTGCATGCTTCTCACACTGTTGCCAGAGCCCCGTCTCGTGACTGTGGAAAGTGATCGCTGTCACTGACTCGGTAGAGAATAAGGAGAAGCAACTTTGTTTATAAACTGGTACGCACGCCGATGAGAAGGGTTTCAAAACGACTGATATTTATTCTAAAATATTAATATGTATTCATTGTCAGGCTAAATATTCAATGCTGTAGTACGATACATTCTCTGTCGAGTCGCCTGGGTTTTGGTCACACTGTTTTCCCCATCGTATCCTCAGCAGGAATCCATCCAGATGAATTCCAAATGCCCGTGGTATTGTCAGCAATTTTACCACGTTACCGTTCCGATTTACCATCGTATCCTCGGCAAACCTGGTAGGAAGTGCCGTGTGATAGCCTTCGGCTGCCAGGATCTTGTCTTAAGTTTTTTATTATGATCACGTTGGCTTCATTCATGTCGTAGGCCTTGGCAATGTCAACTTTCCTCTCCCCTTTCTTCTTCCTCTCGATGCTTTCTAGCTTGGTGGCCTGAGGGAGGTGTCGACGCTTCTTGGGGTTCTCAGAAGGCTTCCTAGGCATCGTGAGCAGGGTAAAATGCAGTAACAAGGGCAGAAAATGCAGCAAGAAAAAAGCACCTTCCAATGCAATTATGCGACTGAGTGGCTCTCTGGCGGGAGAAATGTAAACAAAACATCACGTGACACCAGAAGCGTTTTTAATTGGGTGGCATCACGATCACGTCACGATAGCGGGCGGGGAAGGCTACTTGATCAGAAGATTTTCATTGGCTATCATCATCATGGGAATGTCCAGTATGGCCTTGTTGGACCGGGGGTGATCGTGCTAGAGTGAACTCTGCAGATTTGGCCCACTTCTCGGAGCTCTATGCATGTTATGCTAACACACTCGTGTTGCAGTAATTAAATCGTATTAAATAATACTAATTAATTGCTCACCGTGCTGGACTCGAATAGTGCTGGACTAACGCGTGCTGGACGCGAGGGTACTGTATATATATATATATATATATATATATATATACAGTACACAGGTATATATATTGTACTATACATCGTCCCTGTGCTACCTACTCGCCAACTACCCAGGAGCGAGGAGTGCATCTTGTGTGTGTGTGTGTGTGTGTGTGTGTGTGTGTGTGTGTGTTGGTTGCAGCCAATGAGAATGTAGCCAGGCCGCGAGCCTTGCTTACTGACTGGCTGGCCGTACGTGGTGGTGTGTTTGGTGGGAGTTTTTGCCGTGCCATTCATCAGTCCCTACCACTGTGCTCTGTTCGTAACATGCAAAAAGGAACTGTCGCTGTTTTACCGCGATTTTTTTGCAAATTTTATGGAGTTTCGTGTGTGATTATTGGGGTAACACTGTCCCCTCATGCTGGTGATAATGATGAAAGTGTTCCTGGGCGATCAGGAATTGGTGAAAACAGTGGTTCTGTGGTGAAGCCGTTCTATAGCGATACTGGTAAACGACCTTTTTTGGGGGGCCATAGCACGTTCATAGTGTTTAACCCTTTAACCGCGGGTATTGTTTTGGTCTGACTGTCCTCTCCCGCGGGGGTTTCAGCCAAATGTAAACAAACTTTTAAACCTTAATAACTCTGCACAGAATAAAGCTAGAGAAAAAAATAAGTTACCATTAGAAAGTACTAACCTTCAGCTTTCCATTGATGTAGGTTTCATGACTTTATTGACTTTCACAGGACGGGCAGTGCCGTTAGAAGTGAGGGGTGTAAAATCACTATTTTTCACTCACACACCATTACCTTCGCTCATACACCATTACCAAATGCCAACCTCATTCTAATAATAATACTATAAACATATATGAACACTGCACATACGATAAACACCCACTCTGTGTTCACTGAGGCAGGTATAAGGCACTGTAATTACCCACACTTCACTGCCACATCAGCAGTGTTGTAATCACTATTTTTCGCTCACACACCATTACCAAATGCCAACCTCATTCTGATAATAATACTGTAAACATATATGAACACTGCACATACGATAAACACCCACTCTGTGTTCACTGAGACAGGTAAAAGGCACTGTAATTGCCTGCACTTCACTGCCATATCAGCAAGTGTTGTCACTCACACAGCTGGACAGATACTGATGCGTGCTTGGTCAGGGGTGGGGTGGGGGGCCCAGGGGGTGGGAGGTGGGGCCCCCGGGGGGGGAAGAGGGAGGTGGGGGTCGGCTGGAGTGAAAGAACTTAATAGCTACTCTCCCTTGAAACAATTGGCGCACGGAAAAAACGCGGGGTATTCAAAATATTCACAAACATTCGAGAATGACACCCGCGGTTTGGTCCAGTTTTTGCAACGTCATTCTAGAATGACACCCGCGGTTAAAGGGTTAATAGTAATTATCTTCATTCTAATCAATATTGTTTTTTGATTAACCCGTCACGTCCCGAGGTTTTCCGCACCTCCGACATCCCCCGGTCCCGAGGTATTTTTGAAAAAATTTTTTTTGGCTAAAACCTTCGCTTTTGGTGAGAAACATCGAAAATTCATAGAGAAATCGCTCACCTGAGGTTTAAAATACCCAATCCAGGTAAGAGTTCCTCCTTACCTGACTGAGTTTTCTAACATGTTGGCACCAAAGAAAACGAGTTCTATGGGAGGGTAACTATTTTATCCACTCATAAATGGTATTTATTTATTTACTTGGTACGAATGTATATGTAGTATGAGAGTATATTGGTTTTCAAGCAGTAATAAAGGCATTATAAGCATTGTTTCACTCACTAACTAATCACCATACCTGACCTTTTTTTGCCACATTGCCTGATCATTATTTCTGGCTGTTTCTTCTTCTAATGCTATGTAAACATTGTCCTCCACATTGTCATCGATTGGGGAATCACTCTGGCCCTGAATATCTTTACTAGCCAGGTCACTGGTAACAGGTGAATTGCTGGGACAATGGCGTGGGGGGGGGGAGGTTATGCGGTGTAAGGCATTGTCCCTGCTTGGCATCTTGTAGAGGAATAGAGGAAGGTGTCCCGTGTATACATACGAAAAATAATGCGCAAAAATTGAAAATTGTGCAAATTAGGGACCTTGCAATTGCACAACGTACCGATACGTCGCCGGGACTGGCAAATGCAAATCATTGCAACGTACCCATACGTCGACGGGACGGGGCGGGTTAAGCAATCAAGTTTTGCAGAAAATGAGTTGAAACTTCAGACAAAATATTTATATATTAATTGATACTAACTTCACTGATTTGGCCAAAATATTATACGCATCGCAATCTACACTCAAAAACCTTTCCTAATAAAAAAAAAAAAAGAACGTTCTACCATCAAAATGAAAAAGGTTCAGGGTGTGAGAATATTGCTGAACTCTGACCCCGTTCTCTGG
The DNA here is from genome assembly GCF_032717465.1 of Coenobita brevimanus. Classification (NCBI taxonomy): domain Eukaryota; kingdom Metazoa; phylum Arthropoda; class Malacostraca; order Decapoda; family Coenobitidae; genus Coenobita; species Coenobita brevimanus. The sequence goes on from NC_137042.1 coordinate 11,207,456, forward strand.
TGTTTTATGATTTGGCATGAGAACACCTTACGTCGCCCGACCCCTTATTTATAAATCTAAATTCTTCCCAACTCTGCTGGAGGAAATAATGATTACAACTTTTATTCCCTCCCATTATGAGTGGTCTCATGAAATCCAAAGTGGAACTGTCTGTCACTTGTCAGAATAAGACAGAAATTAATAACTGTACCAAACAGATAGAAAGTCATCATCATCATCATCATCCAGACCTCCTTTCCCACCCTAGGGCAGGATGAGTAGCAATGTCCAGACAGCCCAAATTTACCCAATCCAACGGGCCACACTTCCATTTGCCACCATTCAAGCCCCCGGATTCTGTGAAACCAGATAGAAAGTATAATGGAAAAATCTACCAGATAAAATATTAACATATGCTATTTAGTACAAGAATAATAGAGAACTGACTAGGTACTTGGCGTTGTGTGAACCATGACCATCACTGGTGAGATGACTGAACATACGGGAACTTGAAACCTGACTGAGGCGACACAGCTGGCAGGAGTACGTATCTTGTCCTCTTATTACCTCCTTGTAAACAAACTGAATGCCTGAAGGAGAAAGAAATTAACAAGCTGACAAAATGGGAGAAAGATTACATATGTTTTGGTTGTTTATTTTGAAAAACTTCCTAAATGCTTGAATGTATCAGCCTTGGTCACTTGATGGCAACTCCCCAAGTTACATGAACTCTAACAGCTTTATGTTAAAATCCCTTAACTCTGAGATTATTCTGCACAATCTCATCCTAAGAATTTGTGATGCCTCTTGGTGCTCTTCCCTCCACATTCATCTCATGGTGATAACGAAAACCTCTATGACCAAGTTCACAATAGCCAAAGGGATCACTGTATACAGTAATCTTTAAAGAGACATAGGATCACCTCTTAAATATTTTTTAAAATTTTTACCCACCTTTCCATGATTCAGTGACTATGTTAAGTGTACAAAAGTGCATTTTCAAGTAAGAGGAGGATTCATCAGCAGACACTGAAAATACGTAAGTTGTACAATAGGTTAGGTTAGGATAAATCAGGTTGGGTCAAGTTACAAAAGTAATGGCTGGGTTTGAATAAATCAGCATTGATAAGGGTAATTTCGTGCCAAAAAATGGAATTCTAATATGGCGCCTGTTTGTCTTCGGTGCCTTCAAGATGACATCCAGTCTGACTTTGGTGCTACTGGAAATTCTAAACACAGACCTCATTTTAAAAGACCATCATCCACTCACTTGAAGTGGTCCTGCCTACTTCTTCTCTCATTTTCACTTTTATCAATCTTTTTCTGTGCATGCCCTCACCCTCCCTAACTTCCATCTTTTCTGTCACTTTTTATTGCTCTTCTCTACTTTTCAGGTGGCTTTACATTGAGGGAAAAAACTAATGGTTTCCGATAAGACAAGAAACCATTTACAATGCTGGGTGATAAAAACCAACCCATGCATGTTCCCTACATGTCGCAAATGGGTTGGCGGAGGGTTAGTGTCCCTACCAGTAAAACAATCAAACAGAAGACAAATGACCACCCCCTTTGCAATTATGGTGTATGCTGGTTCCTTGAGAGCAGTGATAAGAAACAGGGAAGTGAGCATGGAAGTGAAAAAGTTACTACATCAAAGAATTGTGATACCAACTCTAAAGTATGGAAGTGAAGCTTCGACGTTGTTGGAAGGACACAAGTCAAGAGTGATAGCAGTGGAAATGAGTTATTTAAGAGAAGCCTGTGCAGTCACATGGAGAGACAGGCTGACAAATGAGGATATAAAGAAGTGTTGTGGTGTGGATGTGGATGTGATAGGAAGCATTAGGGGGAACACACTGAGGTGGTTTGGCTATGTGGAGAGGACGGAGGGTGAGAGACTGATGAGGAGAGTGTATGTGAGTGAGGTGGAGGGGGAGAGAGGGAGGGATATGAGAGAGGGGGGTGCGAGTTGGGAGCAGGGCAGTGAAATGGTGGGGGACAGGGCGACGTGGAGGCAATTTGTTTGTGGCCACCCCATAGGGGATTAAGGCATCTGGCAATAGATAGATAGACAGACAGGCTACAGACAGATTGATAGATAAAAGAATTAAACACTGAAACCTCAAAAAGCACTCGGAAAATACTCACAGACCAAGAAAGACTTTGGTAAAGAAAATGCTGAATAAACTGCAGATTACCCAGTACTGTATACTGTACGTACATTAGGTTTACCATATTGTTATGTACATTCAGTATAGTGCGAGTACAGTACAGTTATAGTGTACAATGTACTGCACATGATGTCTGCCACAGGGGCATGGAAAGTAATTCCGTCTTGTGCAGTATTCGTGTTAATTGGATGCATAAGAGATGTTGCGGTATTTGAGGTAGACTGCGAGATAAAGCTGATTTCGTGTCTGCATTGTGTTGGGAAAAGCATGTGGAGATTTTCAGGCATGAAAGGACTGATTTTGCTGATGAGTCTCTTCAGTGTGTGGAAGAATTTTGTTACTTGGAATATATGTTACTTGCTGGAGTTGGGCTAGGGCTAACTAGGTGGCTAGAGTGAGGAGTGGTTGGAGGTTCAGGAAGCTGCTGCCTCTCCTAATATTTACAGGGTTCTTCCTCCATGTTAAGAGGATCTTTGTATGTAGCATGTCTTAAGAGTGTACAAGTAGCAGTAGTTGTTCCCTAGGCAGTCTAGCTGAACAGTCCCGAGTCTCTAAAGAAGGCCACAACCAAGACCAGGCTTGCCCACACAGCTCTCACGGAGAGTATGTTGTGTTGTCGGTGCAGGTGATTGTGTGCAATGCAGTCTTCCATAATGTGCTTCATAGTATGGGGAGCTGTACTGCATCCTGGACAGGCATCAGCAATGGAGTCATCCAGCCCCTTCTGATAACTCAAAAGGGCTGGATGATGCCCACATCTCAGCCTGGCCAGGTGGGCCTGGTCCTCATGAGGGAGGTAGAATTCAGAAGGATGGATATCAGGAGGCCATGCATGCAGCTGCATGTTGTCTAGTGACTGAATGGAGCAGCAAGTGATTTGAGTATGGGCATGATTCTGGAAGCTGGTTTGAGGCGGGTGGGGGGGGGGGGAAGATGACAGTATTTGTATACGATATCGTGTGCTGGGTGTTGTTTTGATGTTCCTTGGTGTGTGTGGATGTGCTGCCATGTAGTGTAGAGGATGGTGTGGGTTTGTGATGGCTGCTGCAAGAACTTGTGTGCCTCTCATGTCTAGATGATCCATGATTTTGAGGACTTTCATAGACCTAGAACGGTGGCATCTTCGCTGTGGGTCCACCCCTCAGAGGCTGTCGAAGCAGAGGAGGACAGCATGGGGGCCAAACCACTGCAATCCCTCCGACTCCTCATGGGGTCCAAGAACCTATTAAGTGTGTAATGCTGTATGGTATTGAGACTGGGCAGTAAAGGAGGAGGATATTCACAAGCAGAAATGACAATGATCAAGTGGATGTGCAGTGCATCCATGAATGTGAGGCTTCGGGGAGGGGGAGGGGCTAGGTTTACAATGGAAAAGTTGCAAGGATGGATGGGACTCGAGTGTATTGGTGATGTGATGAGGAGGGGTAGACTGAGAAGGTTGGGGTATGCGAAGAGGATGGGCATGACAACTGGGTGTAGAAAGTGAGAAGTGTAAATGCTGGGGAAGGGTTGCGTGAGACAGACCTAGGATATAGTCACGGAATGTGACTTCAGAGAAAAGAGACTGAATAGGGAGGCTGCCAGAGACCAAACAGGATGGAGAGCTGCCATTAGGTGACCTACACAGATGCATGCAAGCATGTTGGTGCCTTTTAAATGAAATGAAACAAAACGAATCAGGAAGACTCACTGTAGGACTATTTTTTCGATTCCTGCACATTTATACAGCATACTGTAGGGTATTTATTGGGGTTATACCCCCCTAGAGGGGCTGGGTGAGAATACCGTATTTTTGGGTATATAAGGTGCACCCCAATTTTAACAGGCTTAATCTGGGAAAAATTTAAAAATGCAACTAACCCCAGGCCCCTTAGCTGAATGTCTCACACTATCAGCATTCGGCCCATTTACAAATCACTACATAACCAATCATGTGCTGGTTACAAAATTTTCATGCACAGGAATCATGAAAATTCAGACTGGAGAACTTGCAAGATAGTGAGAAAATGGCAGAGTATAAGAGCATAATGGAAGAAAGATTGGGAAGGTATGAGTTAGAGCAGATGGAAGGGGTGGAAGATATATGTAAGATATTCACGGAAGAGATAGGCGCAGCGTGTGAGGTGGTGTGTGGAGTGAGGAGGAGATGCAGGGGTGTGTAAGGGACAGCATGGTGGAATGATGAGGTGAAACGAGCTGTGGAACAAATAAAGAAGGCATATAGTGAATGGTTAGCGAGTAGAGGTAGGGGAGAAGATGAGGGAGAGAAGAGAGAGGTATATGTGAGCAGGAGAAGGAAGGTGAAGAGACTGGTGAAGGAGAGTAAGAAGAAAGTGGATGAAGAGTATGGGAGGAATCTGAGTGTGAAATGGAGAGAGAGAAAGAAATTATTTTGGAAGGAGGTAAAGAAAGTAAGGCAGTGTGAAAGGGGAAATAGTAGGGGAGTGAAAGATAGGAATAATAGATTGTTGGTGGAGAAGAGAGAGAAACAGAGGAGATGGAAGGAGCACTTGGAGGATTTGTTGAATGTGGAGTAAGACCAGTGTGAGTATAAGTGGTTGGGGAATGGCTGGTAGAAGAAAAGGTGAGAGGAGGGAGGAAGAGATCAGTAGGCCGGAAGTAGTGGTTGATTGACTGATTGATATGAAAATAATTAAAATCTGGCGGCGCAACTGCCAGGGTCATTTGCCGCTGGATGACAAAGTAAAAGAAACGGCAAAATGAAAAGTGCCTATTCAAAAGAAATTTAATATGTTAGTAGGAATAAAACACTAAAAATAATAACAGAATAGTTTATAAAATAACAATTACTTATAAAAGTGGAAGGAGACCCACCTCCTGAAGAAAACTAAAAACATCAGTAAAATCGCTAGAGGCCTCACCAAGCATCGAGGACAAACTGTACTGTAGGCACCATCTGCCCCCTTATGCCTATGGAGGAATCTCTGACGCAGGTCCCCCAGACTTGGACACTCGACCAGCAAGTGACGGACAGTAAGGGGAACAAGGCAGTCATCACAGTACCGGAAGTAGTGGAAGCAATGAAGAAGATCAAGATGGGAAAGGTCCCAGGAATTGATGGAGTGTGTAGTGAAATGCTGAGGTATGGGGGTGAGATTGTTGTGGAGTGGATATGAAAGCTGTGTAGATTGGCTTGGGAAGAGGGAAGGGTTCCAGAGGACTGGAAATCAGGTATAATTGTTCCTTTATACAAAGGAAAAGGGGAGAGAGAAGTATGTGGCAACCATAGGGGTATTTGCCTTCTTAGTGTGACTGGAAAAATATGGTAGAATACTCATTGATAGGGTTAGGCATATAACAGAGGAGCTAGTTGGAGAAGAACAAGGGGGATTGAAGAAAGGAAAAGGGTGTGTAGATCAGATATTTGTTCTAAGATGTTTAGTGGAGAAGTATCTAGAGAAGGGAAAGAAGGTGTATTGCTGCCTGCAGGAACTTGGAGAAAGCTTATGACAGAAAAGATAGGCAAGGTATATGGAAGGTGTTAAGAATATATGGAGTGGAAGTGAAATTGTTGAGTGCTGTGAAGGGTATGTACAAAGGAGCTAGGGCTATTGTGCGACTGCATGGTAAGCTGAGTCAGTTTTTTTATCTCAATGTGGGACTGAAACAGGGTTGTGTGATGTCTCCATGGCAAGCTGAGTCAGCTTTTTTATCTCAATGTGGGACTGAAACAGGGTTGTGTGATGTCTCCATGGCTGTTTAATATATACATGGATGGGGTTGTAAAGGAGGAGTAAGGTAGGGCAGTGGATGTGGGGGTGGCTCTAATGATTGAGGGTGATATCTGGAAGATTCCGGTGTTGCTGTTTCCTGATGATACAGTATTGTTGTGTGAAGATGAATGGGAGTTGCAAGGTTTGGTGAATGAGTTTAGGACGGTGTGTAGGAAGAGGAATCTGAAAGTTAAAATAAACAAGAGTAAAGTTATGGTGCTTGAGAGGAATGAAGTCACAGAATGTACAGTGAGGTTGGATGGTGAGGATATGGAGAATGTGAGTGCATTCAAGTACTTGGGTAGTGTGGTGAGTAAGGATGGAACTTTGGGGGTGAAGTTTGTGAAAGGGTACAGCAGGGAAGGAAGGTTGTTGGTTCACTGAAAGTAGTGATGAGAAATAGGGAGGTGAGTATGGAAGTTAAGTCACTGCATGATAGTATTGTGATCCCTAACCTGACGTATGGAAGCGAGGTGTGGACCTAGCAAGAGGGGAACAAGTCAATAGTAAGAGCAGTGGAACTGAGTTACTTGAGAGGAGCATGTGGAGTGACATGAAGGGACAGGTTGACGAATGAAGAAGTGAAGGAACGTCGTGGGGTGGATGTGGATGTGGTTCAGAAGATTAGGAGAAATACACTGAGGTGGTTTGGCCATGTGGAGAGAATGGAGAATGAAAGACTGACTAAGAGGGTGTATGTAGGTGAGGTGAAGGGGGGGAGAGGGAGGGGTAGACCGAGGATGAGGTGGAGGGATGGAGTTGAGAGGTATATGAGGGAGGGGGGAGTAAGCTGAGGGGAGGGTAGTCAAATGGTGGATGACAGAGCAACTTGGAGGAGTTTTGTCTGCAGCCACCCTTTGCGTGATTAGGGCATTGGGCTATAGATAGATAGACATCCTTTGGTAAGCTATCATGGTAGGCTAAGTTACAGTACTTACCTTAACATTACCAAATATCACCACAGACCTCCACCATCACCAGTATTGGTCATCGTTAATAACTCTAACCACTATCAACCAACAACACTAAAATTATCAATCATCACTATTAACATCATCAATCTACATTGCTGACACTACCAACTACCACCCCTAATACAAAGCTATCATCACTGCCTAAGCAGTACGCGCCATCACCATGATCACTTGTAAACAAACATGGCAGCGCAGGTTGTGGCATCATCAAAACTTACGGCAACAAAAAAATACTGCTGAATATTTATTTTATTTATTTATTTATTTAGTTTATTTGTACATTGCGCCAAAACTTACCGGTATTTTTTTTGTTTCAGCAATACTGACCGCTGTCCTATGATGTAAACAAACAACAGCTCACAGCTGCTGTGGACACAGGTTTGCTTATTATTTACTGAATAACTATATTTGTAATTTATTATTATAATTACATTGTGTTTCCTCAAGTCCAGTGAGGTGGAGGGGGAGACAGGGAAGGGGAGGCCAAGGATGAGATGGAGGGATGGAGTGGAGAGGTATATGAGGGAGGCAGGTGTGAGCTGGGAGCAGGGCAGTGAAATGGCGGGGAACAGGGTTATGTGGTGGCGATTAGTTTGTGGCCACCCCGTATGGGATTAAGTCATCTGGCAATAGATAGGTAGATTGACATGTGTATAACTATATTTGTAATTTATAATGTTTAGCTGCTAATCACTCTGAAGAAATTTGGAAAACACTTTTGTATGGAAGGTGTTTGGAGTTCGTTAACGGTACAGGTAGGCCTAACGCAGCACTAAAACTACCACTTGCCAGTAGCCCAAGCCTACCCAAAGTCTGACCTTGAGCATATAAGGCACAGGGTGATTTTCTGGGAAATTTTTTTTGGAAGAAAAAAGCGCACCTTTTATGCCCGAAAATACGGTACTTTATCATCATCCAAAAATCTGCAACATCTGACATGGCTTTGGCTGAATTATGTTGGATAATTTGAGTTTTACTGTAGATTGCTGATGGAAAGTCATCAGTACTTCCTTAAACCCAAATGAAGATAGAATAAAGTCAAGTCTGAATTTATGTAAGGGTAAGGGAAATGAGTTCCATTTGTGCAGTGTTTGTGATCGGCAGATGCATGAGATGTGGTATTAGAGGTAGGGTGCAAAATAATAAGCATTAAAAGTGTGGCTTATGTGAAGAAGAACATACAGATGGAAAGGACTGGGAAAGGATTAATCTTGATGAGAGTCTCTTGAGCTTGTGGAGGAGTTTCATTATTTGGGGAACAAGTTATGTGCAGGAGGTGAAGCTGGAACTAGCTTGGAAGTAGGGGTAATAGTGGTTGGAAGAATTTTGGGAGTTGTCGCCTGTACTGACACTGTGAGAACTCTCCCTCTGTACTAAAGGGTCCTTGTATGCTGCATGTGTTATGAATATAATCCTATATGGTGGTGAGATTTGGGCATTAAAGGAGGAGGATATCTGTAGGCTAAAATGTACACAGATGAGAATGTTTACATGGATGTGTAGTGCATCCTTGAATGACAGGCCTGGGGCTTGTCATTATGAATGAAGAGCTGAGAAGAAGGATGGAAATTGAACACATTAGTGATGTGATGAGAATGGGTAATCTGACATGGTCTGGGCATTTGGAGAGGATAGAGGATGACAATTGGGTGCCAAAGGTGAGAGGTATGAATGTTAAAGGTACAGCTCTGAGACACAGACTTGGGTTCAGGTCATACCATGTGACCTCAGAGATGAGACTGAATAGAGAGAGTACTGGAGTTCACACAGCATGGACTGCTGCCATGAGGTGACCAAGGCCAACATGCGCAACCAAGCTGGAGCCTTTATAAATGAAACAAAATTAAACAATGCTACCCTTCCCTCTGAACACAGGAACTATAACTGAATTTTTTTTTTCTTATGGTACTTTCCCTGTGTTCCTTGCCAATCTGTATAATGTGTGCATTTATCCTGATTGCCTCTTCACCACATGCCTCAACAATTTTCCACTGAATTCACCATATGAATATATACCTCATTCTATGTATTGCAAGTCTAGGTGCAGTTCCTAACATCCACAAACTCTTCAATACCATCCTTCCCAGCACAACAGGTGGTTAACTAATGAGAGAGAGAGAGAGAGAGAGAGAGAGAGAGAAATGTCAAATGCATCCACATGGCTCTGGTTTCATAGTCTTTATGAGAAACAATACTAACCCAATACAAGTAATGGTGTGGAATCAATCTGATCCTCAAGGGACCCTGTGGGAAAAATTTCACGTGGCTCATTGTGTTTCCTCAACTCCAGCTTCCGAGCAAGATTGGGATCTTGAGGAACCAGCTGCTGTTGTCTGACCTGAAAGGGAAAATGAGAAATATGAGAAATGTGTTAAGAAATAAACAGGTAGTCAGAATGGCAAGAAGGAATACAAGGAAAACTGATGTAAAACGAAGCTGTTATCACAATATTTTCATAACATAGAGCACACTCGCTTTGTATGACTGGGATGTGTTTTTCAAACCTGATTGTATAATAAATGATTGTACAATGAAAGGTATGGTGCCAATTGACTGGACAAGTGCTTGTGTGGTCCCTTTTGTATAAAGGCAAGGGTGATAAGTATGAATGTACTAGCTTTAGGGGTATAAGTCTGTTGAGTGTTGTAGGTAAGGTGTATGGTAGAGTGTTAATTATGAGAGTTAAAGAGGGTACAGAGGGAGTCAGTGGTGATGAGCAGTGTGGCTTTAGGAGAGGGAGGGGATGCGTGGATCAGGTGTTTGCTGTGAGACAAGTGTGTGAAAAGTATTTAGCGAAAGGCAAGGATGTGTTTTGAGCATTCATGGATTTAGAGAAAGCGTATGATAGAATTGATAGGGAGGCTTTGTGGACTGTTTTAAGATTGTATGGACTTGATGGCAGGTTACTAAAAGGGGTGAAAAGTTTTTATGTAAATAGTAGAGTGTGTGTAAGAGTGGGAAATGCCGTGAGTGATTGGTTTCCCGTAAGAGTGGGGCTGCGACAGGGATGTGTGATGTCGCCTTGGTTGTTTAATATTTATATGGATGGTGTTGTAAGAGAGGTGAATGCAAGTGTTTTAGGTGGAGGTCTGAGTCTGGTGAATGTCGATGGTGGAGAGTGGAATCTTAAGCAGCTACTATTTGCAGATGATTCTGCACTGGTGGCTGATTCAGAGGAGAGATTGAGACAGTTGGTAGAGGAGTTTGGAAGGGTGTGTGAAAGGAGGAAATTGAAAGTAAATGAGAATAAGAGTAAAGTGATGAAGTGTACGAGGTTGGTAGATGGTAGGGGGATGAATATAGTTTTGAATGGTGAGATGCTTGAAGAGGTGGTTTTAAATATTTAGGGTCACATGTTGCTATGGATGGAAGAAAAGATGCAGAAGTGAAGTTCAGAATAAATGAAGTAGGAAAGGTGCTGGGAGGAATGAAAAAAGTGTTTAGATGTCGTTCGCTTAGAATGAATGTAAAGAGAAGGCTGTATGAGGGTGTTGTGGTACCGACTGCGTTACATGGGGCTGAAACAAGGAATATGGGTGTAGCAGAGAGGAAAAGTTTGAATGCAATGGAGATGAGGTGTCTGAGGAGTATGTGTGGAGTGACGCGTATGGATCGAGTGCAAAATGATGAAGTGCGAAGGAGAACTGGAGTTGTTCGGGAGATGGCTGGTAGAGTTGAGCAGAGGGTGTTGCGATGGTTTGGGCATATGGAGAGAATGGATAATGAGCGATTGGTGAAAAAGATAACTAGATCTGATGTGAGAGGTGTAAGGCTGAAAGGGAGACCACGGATACGATGGATGGACAGTGTGAAGAGAGCGCTGGATGCGAGAGGGATGTCTGTTGAGCAAGGAAGAGTGGCTGTGCGTGACAAAAATAAATGGAGAGAAATTGTGAATGAATAAATGATGACGCAGCCCTGAGGGGATATTCTCCCGCATTTGGTCTGATTAGCTAGTCAGGTCAGGTGCGAGTAAGGGGATGGGTCTATTACGATGTGGCAGGGGTAAACCAGCTCTGCTGTCGGGCCCTGCTGCGGATGTCACTGATTGCACTGCGCAGTTGACCCATGTGTGGTGTGGTGCAGTGAGGATCTGTCCCTTCTCCCCTTTGGAGCTAAGATGCGAATGACTGTGTTTGAATGGATGAGTAAATAGGGAGTATGTCGTCCTGTCTCGGCTACCTCCCTTTCCATGGGGGAAGCAGCCTAGGTATATAGACAGATAGACAATGAATTTGGCCATGTAGCGATTGAAAGAATTAAGAAAAACCATTGCAACGAGAAACTGAGCACTGCAGGGATCATATAATAAAATACATGCACAGTAGAATCTCCTAAATCACGCGATACTAAATAGCAGATTCATAATACACAGCAGTATCATGCAACAGTCTGCAATATCAGTAACTAGTGGAAATTGCACAAAATTTGCGAATGCAGCCTCAATAAAGATGCTTTTCCAATGCCTCATGTAATACAAGCCACCATTACCTCATGCCCATGTGTCTAGCCCAGACAAAAATCAATCGTAGTCAAGCCTGGCAACTACTAAACCAATCATAATCCACCTTACTATAACCCAATCACAGCACTTCCCTCCCACGCCACATATAAAAGACACACTTGCTTGATGCCCAGGCTCTCGGCTCAGTGCACTGTCTCCCTTCCGCTATTAGTTTGCGGTTCCGGTGTGGTTTACACGAGGATTTTCTTTTTTCCATCATGCTCCACCTGCATGCCCACAGTTGCCATGGCCAATCGTAACCCTTCCAAGCCTACAACTTCTTTGAGGAAAGGGAAGCAGAAGCCAACATTAACTTACAGCCAAAAAGTTAGATGTAATAAGGATTGACAGCAAAAGAAGAAAGCCCACCATTACAGACTCAACGAGGATGATTATGTATACGTACACACACACACACACACACACACACATATATATATATATATATATATATATATACAGTATATATAAGTAATCCCTTGTGGTGGGTGGGGGCGCTCACCATCCACACTCGACGTAGTTCTTATCTCAGGTGTCTGCCCTTTCCTCTCCTCCATTCTTCTTTCCTTCCATCCTCTTCTGTCTTTCTTTCCTTCATTCTTTCCTCATCCTTCTGCGTACGGGTGACTTTGGAGCTCACCATCCACACACTCGATGTGGTGCTGCTCTCGCGTGTCTGCCCTTCCCTCTCCTCCATCCTTCTTTCTTTCCATCCTCTTCTGTCTTTCTTTCCTTCATTCTTTCCTCATCCTTCTCCCTACGGGTGACTTTACACTCCCTCTTTTGTCTTTCTTTCCCTCATTCTTTCCTCTTCTTTCTGCCTGTGGGTAACTCTACACTGGGTGACAGGCCGGGTGGTTTCTTGTACACCAAGAAACCATTTATTATGCTGGGTGGTAAGCATATAACCAATTTTTGGCGCCTGGTGGTTTAGTGGGTAATTACAACGCTCCAATCAGATTGAGTCAGTGCAGGTTTATATCCAAAGGGTGGTTGGGGTTTACTGTTCATGTAATCCTATGCTTAATTTGGCAGTGTCTTCCAGTCATTCAGGCATATTTAGACATCAAAACACACAAAAGAATATCCAATGTAATGCTAAACACCAAG
>NC_137042.1:11224927-11317764 GCF_032717465.1 Coenobita brevimanus
CAAGGCTCCAACATGCTTGCATGCGTTGGCCTTGGTCACCTGATGGCGGCTCTCCATGCTGCACGATCCATTGCAGCCTCCTTGTTCAGTCCCTTAACCCTGAGGTCACACTTAATGACCGCGTCCCATGCCTTTCTTGGTTTACCCCTCGTAACCCCACCCCCAATATTAACACTTCTCACCTTCCTCATCAAATTATCATCCCCAATCCTCTCCACATGTCCAAACCATCTCAATCTACCTCTCCTCATCACAACACCAATACACTCCAGTCCCATCCTACTTCTCAACTCTTCCATCGTGAACCCAGCCCCCCCAGACCTTGGACGCAGGGACGCACTACACATCCACCTAATCATTGTCATTTCTGTACATATGAGCCAGCGAATATCCTCCTCCTTCACTGCCCAGGTCTCACTACCATACAGCATTACACTCCTAACACATGTTGCATACAAAGTCCTCTTAGCACGTAGGGAGAGTCCTCTCAATGTCAGGAGAGGCAAGAGCTCCCTGAACTTATCTGTATATACTCGTATATATACACACATATATATATATATATATATATATATATATATATATATATATATATATAATACATATACACATTTTCATTCATTCATTCATTGCCAGACGCCATGTATCCCAAACGGGGTGGCCAAGGGCTTAGAGTTAATTGTTTTACAGGGAGTGGCACTAATCCTCCACCAACCCCACTTGACACGTAGGAAGAACGTTATGCCAACAGCATCTGGTGTTCCCAGGCGGTCACCCATCCAAGTATATATATGTATATATATATATATATATATATATATATATATATATATATACACAGTAGGCTTCCACAGCGCGCGAGAGATTGGGTGGTCCACGACCTCGTGCACTGTGAATAAATAATCTTATGGGAAAAATTACATATGGGTGGTACCCTCTCATACCTGGGCATTTTTTGGCCCTTAGAGACATAATAAAGGTCAAATTTTTCAGACACTGTACTACAGATACAGCTACAATAACAAAAATATGGGTACTTTAGTAACCTTAACAACAGTAGACAACAGGCCTGATGGACTTAAATAACAGGGGTTCCGAGGCACAGCAACACTTACAGCGCCGCACCCCCCGCCACACCAACACTTCCCTCCACAGACTCCTCCTGAGCACCTTTCCCAGGAGCCTCAAAGTCACTCACTTCAGCCATAAACCCCTCGAAGTCCAATGCTGACTCTTCTGACATTGCATCCTCTTCATCCTCAACAGGAACAGAAGCAGACGATGTAGCTGGTTCCTCAATTTCACTAACTTGAGCCCGCTGTGTGTAACTTGTTATGAGTGTCTGTCTTCTGTTTATTTCTTGCCTGTGCCTGTCTGTGTAGAAACGGAAGAGTTTGTCGATACCAACCAGAACTTCCTCCATTCTTAGGCTGCTCACTTCCTGTTCCTTCACCTCTTCCTTGAGCTTATCCACAGCAGCAAGGATCTTGCTTATTCTTGACATACACAGCTCTGTATTTCCCTCCATGACACTAGGCTGCTCAACTTGAGTCTGCCTGGCGTCGGGCTCTGCATCAGCCTCGTCTATCCGTTGCAACACTTCCTCGGGAGGCTGTTCCTCGTTAGCAGCGTGCACTTCTCGTATGTCCACCAATGTAACGTCCTGGAAACCTGGTACAGCTTGTGCTGCTGTCAGTGCTGCTGCCTCAGCCTCGGCCAGTGGTTGAATGGCTGTCTCCTGGGTCATGCATAAGTGAGGTACGAGCACTCTCCATGCATGGTTCACCATTGCAGGTGTAAGCTGGTGCCATGCTTGTAGGAGAAAGTCAGCCACGTCCTTCACTGTAAAATGACGCCAAAATGCCTCAACAGTCATGGCACCTGTGGCAGGTCGGGATACAGCTGCTGAAGGAGATGGAAGGGGAGAAGGTGTCTCATCAAGGTCTTCGTCTTGATCTCCTTGTAAAGCACGAAGCTCCTCTTGTGTGTCGGTCATCCTGCGTAGGTAGTCGTACACTTGCTTATGCCTGAAGTGCTTGACAATGGCGATCAGTTCTTGATCCAGTGGCTGCACTAGTGACGTCGTCTGGGGCGACAGAAACACAACATGACAATCCTTGTGCAGATCTTTTAGGTATGGAGGGTGACTTCGTGTATTGTCCAGCACAAGGAGCATCTTAAATGGAATGCCAAGTTCCTGACACCTGACCCCGGCATCGGGGACGCAGTGCTTTGTTAACCAGTCTGCCATAATGTTCCCGGACATCCAACCATTTGCAGACTTGTACCAGTACATGTCACTTGCGTCCACGTTCGTGAGGTTTTTGTAGCACCTTGGGTGTGAAGCTGTGTGTACAACAACTGGTGTCATCTTGTGGCTCCCAGACAGGTTTACAGCAAACATTACCGTCATCTTACACTTCTGGAGCTTGCGACTAGGGGTTTGTTTCTGTTTTTTAGCGACGTATATTGATTTGGGCATGACCTTGTAGTATAACGACGTTTCGTCAATGTTGTAGATCTGGTCCTTGGTGTACTGTCCCTCTTCAAGAAGCACTCAAAATATCGCAGGATAGTTTCTCACAGCCACCTCGTCGACAGAGGCACGTTCACCAGACACTTTCACGTGACGGAGTTCCTTGTGCTTCAGAAAACAGTATAGCCATCCAACTGATGCCTTGAAAGGTTTGTCCACATTTAACTTGCACGATGCTGCCTTGGAAAAAGAGCTGGGCTAGGTTCCGAATAAATCTGCCATTCAGTGGAACACCTTCCTTCTCCTTCCTCATTATAAAGGTGGCAAGATACTGTTCCATTAGTATCATCACACAATTTACCATCCGCGAACGGTTGTCTAGGTCAGAGGCACCATATGTCTTCACTAGAGCCCTTATAGCATCACAGTTCTTCCACACTGTCCTCACTGTTGATTCAGCCAGTCCCAGAGCTTTCCCGATGGGGGTGTTTCCTTGTCCCTCCTCCTTCATCTTGATAATCTCTAACTTGGTTGTGGGCCTCACTAACACCAAAGGGAATTCAGTGAAAACTCTGTCCAAGATCAGGTATCCTTACAATCACCCCATGGCCCTGAGCTTCCACTTCCAGATCCTCCATTAAGTATCACAAGTGAATCAGAATCTAGTGAGGAGGAGTGTTGCATGGATGCTAACTTTCAAGAAGATTTAGAGAGCAGGGAGCCACACCTCATCAGTCAGGTACAGCTGCATGACCTTATAAGAAACCTTACCTCCCCCAGGGAGGAAAATTATTTCCATGGATCTCGACTCATGCAATGGAACATGCTACACCTTCCATCATAGATATGAAAAGCTCTCAATGTACTTCAAGATGGATGACATGCTTTGTTATTGTTATGATGTATCGTTAATGCAACACGTTTGTAAGGCTCGTCCTTATCAAAAAGGAAAATGGAGGTTGTTCATAGATTCTGGGAAGAATGCACTGAAGGCAGCCCTTCTTCATAATGGAAATGAGCTTTCTTCTGTTCCAATTCTGCGTGTCCATGGAATGAATGACAGTTACGAAACTAAGTACTCTGCTGACTGCTAATGGCTACAAAACACATCAATGGAGCATCAATGGGGACCTGAAAGTGATCTGCTTGCTCCTAGGACTTTAGCACAGTTACACAAAGCACACGTGTTTTCTCTGTTCATGGGACGGCAAAGCTGATGCTAAACATTACACAAAGGAATGCCCAGTGTGACTGAAAGATATGACTGGAAGGTTCAACTGTTTTAACAAACCTCCTGTTGACCCTGAGAAGGTATTCTTGCCTCCACTTCTTTTGAAACTTTGATGAAGAACTTTGTGAAGGCCATGGATCAAGATGGTGCTGGCTTCCACTGCTTACTAATGATGTTCCAAGGCACTGTATCAGAGCCAAAGTAAAGGCAGGTTTTTTTCAATAGTCACTCAAATTCATCTTATCCTCAATGATCAGGATTTTGTAAAGAGCTTATCTGAGCTGGAAAGGGTTGCTTGGGAAAGCTTCATAGTTCTTACCAAGAATTACGTAGGAAATTTTCGAGTACTGAATTATGAGGAGCTTGTGGACAAGATGTTGAAGGGTTATTATGCACTTGATGCTCAAATGTCGCTCAAGATAAATTTCTTCCATTCTCATTTGGACTTCTTTCTATTTATTCTTGGCTATGTCAGTGATGAACATGGCACAAGGTTTCACCACGAAATTGTCGTAATGGAGAGCTGATATCAAGGCCAATTCAATCCAAACATGATGAGTGACTACTGCTGAACTTTACAGCGCGAGAGTAATTGCTCCTACAAACGCAAAATGCAGAGGCACTTCTAATGTGCAAAGGTCATGTAATAATGTTTTCTACATATATCAGTTTGTGCTTAGTATATGATATAAATTAAAGAATATATCATTTCTGTAACAATAGATAGACTTAGTGGCACTCATTTGATGAATCTGCATGTTTCATGGAATTTTCCCTCATTTATGATGTAGTATGTCAAGGTTATGTGATAGCCAAATTTTTAGGGTCAGTTTAGAAATTGGGGTAACAAATTAGTTAGAAACAGGTGAGAGTAAGTCAGAACCATTTTGGCTGTTGACCAGTGCAAATTATCATCTGAAACTAAAATATAACCTTGAAGGTTAAGAAATATGCTGAAAAGTAATAAAGCAATTCTTCTACATCTTACCTTTTTATGGTTCTTCCCATTCTCATGAGTGATGAAAGGATCATATGATGTCAAGTCCTTGGAGCAGATCTGTTAATAAAACAGGCTATTATGTAAATTCATTCCCCTAAATACTAAATAATATATGGCCACATACCTTTATGCTCTATTAGCACTTTCAAATATTTTAATGAGCAAATTGGAACCATTCTGTTTTATTAATATACAGCGATATGGTAAACCCTCATTCTAACGAAAAGTTTCATATATTGCCAAAACAGCCTAAATAATAATGAATAAACAATACCATGCATACTGCATAAATATTTTCTGTTATCTAACCATTTATGAGAGAGAGAGAGAGAGAGAGAGAGTGAGAGTGAGAGAGAGATTGAGAGTGAGAGAGAGAGAGAAACCCATCAGTTCCTCACACAAGACCCAGTTTTGTCTGTGAATGCCTATCTGTGGCCTCAATTGACAGGAGTGTGGAAGGACTCATTTTCTCATATTTTCTCTTTCAATGAATTTCCTCTCTTTCCCTCTTTTATTGTTTTTTTAATCACCTTTGGATGTGACAGGAAAAGGAAGATGACAGAGGGACAGAAGTAACACGAGGAGGGAAACAAAGAAAGAGGAAGGGCAGGGGAGGGCAAGTGGGACACAAGTTCAAGAACACAGAACAACTGGCCATGTGACAGTCTAGGGGTTTAGTGGTATAGCAGTTAAGCATTTAACATATATCCTACTCTAGCAGGCTAACATGTTAATGGGTGAACTTCCTGCTATCTTCTGAAAAGCAACGATGATCACTTTGCTTGCCATCCACTCACTAACTAGTAAGGGAATCATATTGGAGAGATGCTGGCTAGCATGACTGCTGAGTCATTACAACAGACATCTGTCTCATACAGAAATTCAATAACCCTTGTTAGGCTGGCTTCTCTTACCAATATTTTGTTTCAATCGAGACACGAATATCATAGAAGGCAACAGCCTTATATTACTGGTGGTGAAAAATGGGAATAACAGTTGTAACTTTAAACAATATTGCCTGAAATTAAAGCATTTTAGCAGTTTTGCAATTTAGCAGTTTAGCGCCTAGTGTTCACCCTACTCTAGGAAGTTGACATGATCACTGGTGAACTGCCTGCTAACTTTCTGAAAGGCATGATCACTCCACTTGCCATCCACTCACTAACTAGAATGGCAACAGATGCTGGCTTGCAAGACTGCAGAATCATTACAACCAGCATCTGTCCCATATGAAAATCCGATCGCCCATGTTAGGCTGGCTTCTCTTGCTGGTGTTTTGTTTCACTCAGGACTAGAGTATTATAAATGGAAATAGTCCGATATTACTGTTACTGAAAAACAATAACAATTGTAACATTAAACAGTACTGCCTGAAATGAAAGCTACACTGTGTTTTTCAGCCACAGCTGAAGTACTTTAGCAGTGTTTAAGCCAATCAGGGCTCACTGAGTTACAGTACTAGCAGTATGTTATGAAAATGGAATAAAATTTACTGAGCAGATAATCATTACAATATTTGAAATTAGCAGTGCCAAATGGGCATTCATAGCTGAGTCCACCATTTTTATTGTGTTCACAGTTGACAAAGTGATGACACCAATTGATCCTGTTCACCTTCTGCCTCACTGCTGATCAGAGTGATCAATCCTGTTCACCCTCTGCTTCATTGCTGCCCTAGCAAAGCTATCATAATCAGTGAAAATGAATGCAATCCCAATGTGTGTGTGTGTGTGTGTGTGTGTGTGTGTGTGTGTGTGTGTGTGTGTGTGTGTGTGTGTGTGTGCACGCGCGTGCATGCATGCGTGCATGCGTGTGTGCGTGAGTGTAGTGTGGGTGTACTTAATGAGGGAGGGGTGGGAGAAGTCCAGGTAGGGGCACAGTGATAAACTGCTTATCATAATCCTTTCAACACCATAATGTATTTTATAGAGTGCTTTATTCTTGCTTGCCACATGGTTTTATTCAGTTCAGGAAACATCACGCACTGAAAGGGTTAGTGTGGGCTGAATCAAATTCCCCTAGTTAGAAAAGTTTCGCTAATCGCTTGTGCTCAATAAAAACATTTGCATGAAATAACATGAGAATAATTGCAAGAGGCTGGTTAGATCATGTTTGGCAGCTTCTTTGGCTAACTGTTAGAATAAAACAGGATATGAAAGAGGAAGGCTTTTCCTCGCTTACCTAACCTTTCAGCTGAAACAGGTAGAAAATGGAGGGAGTGACACAGGATTTTGATACGACATTTAATGAGAAGTGTTGTGTGTACATGACGTGGGTGGTAATATGAACATCTGGGTACCTATCCATCTGAAATTTTATTTATCTAGCCTCTCTCTGATATTCACCTTGCTATTTCTAGTGCAGAATTATGTTCTGATATTTGAAAATGGGGCTGCATGTCTCTTGCACTTTTCTTAGAACTGTCACATACCATACATTGGTAGTTCACTATTGTTTGTGTGTGTGTGTGTGTGTGTGTGTGTGTGTGTGTATTTACCAAGTTGTATTTACCTAGTTGTGATATATAGGAAACAAGCTACACTCATGGGGTCCCGCCGCTGTTTCTCAGTAAGTCAAATTTTGCTTTAAACTCGTTTAAGTTTTTAGACTGGATGATCTCATTGTGCAGGCTATTCCACAGGTCTATGCATCTATAAGGAAAACTGTATTTCCTTATATCTTTCAGGCAGTTTGGCTACTCCAGTTTCATTCCGTGTCCTCTTGTTACTCTCGTATCCCATAGAAACAGATCTTCTCTGTCAGTTTTATCTACTCCCCTTATGGCCCTAAACACTGCAATCATGTCGCCCCTCTCTCTCCTTTCCTTTAAGGAAGGCAAATCCAGCTTTTCCAGCCTCTCTCTGTGTGACAGATGTGCCAGGCTGGGGACCATCTTGGTTGCTGTTCTTTGTATTCTCTCAATCTTGTTTATATCTTTCTGTGTGGGGACCACACTACCACTGCATATTCTAACCTGGGGCAGATCATGGCCACTATCAATTTTTTCATCATCTCCTCATCCATGTAATGAAATGCTACTCTTATGTTAGTCAAGAGTTTATATGTCTCTCTGTCTTGCTAATGTGTTTTTCAGGTGACAAACTATCCTGGACCAGCACTCCCAAATCCTTCTCTTCTCCTGCTTTTGTGAATGGTTCATTACCCATCAAATAATTCAGTGATGACCTCTCGGTACCTTTACCCATTTCCAATATTTTACCTTTTTTTTGCGCTGAATTTCATTTCCCACTCCTGGCTCCAATCATGTATCCTATCCATATCTTCCTGCAGCATTTTATTGTCTTCCTCAACTTCTACTTTCCTCAAGATCTTTGCATCATTAGCAAACAGACTTGCACAGCTGTTTATTCCATCTACCATATCACTTATGTAAATCAGGAACATTACTGGCGTTAATTCCAAGCCCTGTGGGACTCTGCTTGTTACCTCCCTCCATTCAGATATCCTGTCCTTTATTACTGTCCTCATTTGTCTCCCTCTCAAAAAGTCTCTCATCCACTCCAGAAGGTTTCCCTTCAGTCCTCCCCTATGCTCCGATTTCCACAATAGTCGCTTATGGGGTACCTTGTCGAAGGCCTTCTCCAAATCTAAATACAGTACATACAATCCACCCAACCGTTTCTCTCCTGTGGCACGTCAACTGCTCTTGAATACAAGCTCACCAAGCTGGAAACACATGACATTCCACTCCTGAATCCAAACTGACTTTCAGTCAAAATGGTAATTTCTTCCAGATATTTTATCCATCTATCTTTCAAGATTCTCTCACACAATTTTGCAACCATGCTGGTCAGGGACACTGGTATATAATTCAGGGGTTCTTCCTTGTTTCCTCCCTTATAAACTGGTACCACATTTACCCTCTTCCATTCCTGAGGGACTTTCCCCTCTTCCAGAGAACCCACAATTAAACTGTGAATCTTATCCGCCAGTTGTTCTCTGCATTCCATCAGTACCCAATAAGAGATTCCATCCAGTCCTGGGGCTTTCCTTACATCCTGAGTTTCAAGTAATTTATACACTTCCTGCACTTCCATTTTTATATCTTTTATCACTACATTTCTAGACACTCCCTCCAGTTCCACAAAATCCTTTCATTAGTGAAAACCGATTGGAAACATTTGTTCATTATTTCAGCTTGCATTGCCGCATCTTTATAGACCTCTCCTTCTACATTCACTCTGGTGATTCCTTCCTTTTGTTTCAATTTGCCATTGACAAATCTATAAAACAATTTGGGTTCTTCATAACATTTGACAATTACAGTATACCTTCTTCAAAGTTCCTTCTTCCTCTATACATATTCCCGTATATTCATTTCTAGTTCTTTTATATTCTTCCTTTCTTCTGTTATTACCTCTCCTTCTCCAGTTGTGCCATGCCATGTCCCTCTCTTTTTTTGCTATCATACACCTTCTATTAAACCACTCCTTTTTCATGTTTTATTTCCCACTTACTCTTGGCACATATACTTCCACTCCCGAATTATAGAGGTCTAGAAAGATATCCCACTTCCTCTGTATCTCTCGTTTCTCTGAATTTTCTCTAATCCACATTTTTGAAAAATTTTCTAAATCCTGTAAATTTTGCTTTCCCAAATTTGTATCTTCCCTGCCTATAAAGCTCCTCTCTTGGCACCAAGTTCCCTGTTATCATCTGGAACTCAATGACCACATGATCATTTTTTCCTATAAGACACAGATATTTCAAAGATTCAATTACATCAGGTTCTTTGGTTAGCAGTAAATCCAATCTCACTGGTGTGTCATCACCTCAGAATCGTGTCTCTTCTTTGACCGATTGTGTCATTACATTATTCACTGCTATGCGAGACGCTACCCAAAAGTTCCAGTAATTTGAATATTGTAGGAAAATAAGTTACCTTACCTCCTAGTTCTCACTGTAGCCTTCAAAGTAGTCCCCTTGGGCACGTATACAGTGGTCCCAGTGTTTTTTCCATGAGCCCATGCAGCCCTTCCAGAACTGCTGCACTGTTGTCGCATCATCAGTCACAGGTCCTCACCAAGAGCTGCATAATGCAGTGGAGGTAATACTCTTTGAAAGCAGCGATTACCCCTCAGTCCATGGGTTGCAACAACAACGTGGTGCTGGGGGGCAGGAACACCACTTCAATGTTGCTTGCCTATTCCTTCATTGTGGGAGGTGGCTAGGAGCATTGTCCACCAACACCAGAAATCCGTTAGCCAAATTCTCCCTGGAGGCATACCTCTTCAGGACACAAGAGAGGTATTAGTGGAAATATGATGAACAGATATTGGAAATCACCCAGGCCTTCTTGTTTGACTTTCAAATCACCCCCAGGTTTTCTTTAGCATACCCCACCAGAGCCCTACAGTTCTCAGAATGGCAGACAATGAGCAGCTTCAATTTGTGGTCGCCCTCGGCGTTTCTCCCTAGCAGCAGTGTAAACCAGTCCTTCGAGGCTCTGAACCCTGGCAAAAACTTTTCCTCTGTTGCAAGATATGTCTTGGAGGACACTCTCTTCCAAAGAGCCCAGTATCTTCAAAATTCAACACCTGCTTCGCGTCGTAGCCACCCTCCGTGATGATGCATTTCAGTTCGTCAGGAAATGCTGCTGCCGCCACCATATCTGCACATGCCGCCTCACCGTACATATTCACGTGGTGGAGATTAGCTCGCCTCTTGAACCGGTCAAATCACCCATGGCTAGCCTTGAAGGTCTTGCCTGCATCAAGATCCTGCCTCACTCTGATTTCCTTCCATAGCGAGAGAGCCTTGGTGCAAATAATTGCCTGGCTCATGGTCACCTTTTGCCAGTTCTGATCCTCCACCCATGTGCGCAGCATCTGCTCCAGCTCCTCCATCGTAAAGCTCTCTCTGGTGGGTGATACGGGAGGCGGATAAGGTTGCAACCTCCCCAGCAACAGCCTTAATGCCCTTCCCCTTCTTGATCATGGTGGAGAAAGTCGACTGGGCCAGGCAGAGAGCCGAGGCGACAGCATACACACCCTTACCTATTTCGTAGCACTTAAGAATATCTAGCTTGACTTCTACAGACACAGTTTTACGCACATGTTTCGCAGGAACATCACCAGCACCAACACTAGCAGGCCGCTTATCACCGCAACTAGGGCCTCCACTATAGTCTCACCAATCTAAAACCAAGGTTTGAGTGGAGTCCAGCCGGGGATTTCCCGGCGTACAGCGCTGCCTTGTTTCCTATACTCTGATTGGCTAGTGGCTGACCTGACACCGTTAGAGTTCGTCCGCTCACACCTCGCCACCTGGCCTGACATGACTTCACCCACTTCTGTCTGTGTGTGTGTGTGTGTGTGTGTGTGTGTGTGTGTGTGTGTGTGTGTGTTTGTGTATGAGTGTGTGTGTAAAGACAAACTAATTTAAGTCATAAATATAATTTAAGTTATATATATAACAGAAAGTGAACAGTGGAAGCACGTGACAGAAGCTTAAATCTCCCTCCAATGGATCAATTCCCAGTATGGGCCTGGATGTTGCCGCTCGTGAGTGTTTTAAGTTATTTATTTCTATTAAGAAAATAGCGTATGTTCTACTGATTCCTTCAAATTATATTATAAACGTAATTGTTACATTACTTACCCAGCTTAGAACTACCGTGAAAGTCGGTAAAAGTAACCACATTATGCAACGTTGGGTCTGGTTAGTACTTGGATGGGTGACCGCCTGGGAACACCAGATGCTGTTGGCATCCCTACGTGTCAAGTGGGGTTGGTGGAGGATTAGTGCCCCTCCCTGTAAAACAATTAACTCTAAGCCCTTGACCACCCCGTTTGGGATACATGGCGTCTGGCAATGGATGGATGGATGGATTTTTTTCAGCACCGCTATAAAATATGTATGCCACGTTTCTTTACTGATGTACAAGAGCCATATGCATTACAAGTTTACCTTCTTTTGATATGCTAGAATACGTACGTTTATATTGTACTAGTATGTGTGTACCTATCTGTGATGCCTATTACATATATACAGAATCTACTCATCGCTCGTGTAGGAAGTATGGCATGGCTGCACCCAGCGCCAGACCCCACCCAAACCTTGGTTTTAGATTGGCGAGACTATAGCACCACCACTAGCAGTACCCTTACCAGACATGATCACATTTATTTAGACCAAAAAAAAACACAAAATCGCACACCACAAACGATTAGTACTATATTACTGCTCTACTCATGGCACTGCTTGTACACAGTTATGATGCACTACGATAGCGGCTAGTGTAATGCTGGTGATACAACACGATGCATGGTGGGCGAGAGTAAGAGAGTTCCTCACTCTGAGATGGCCGGTGTGAGGAGAACGATATGGGTGAGTGCGGGGTGAGCGATGGCTGTGGGGCCTGCGTGAGTATTTCCGCGTAACCTGGGAGGGGGGCGGGCTCAGCTGGCCACGGGAATGTGTTTCGTTTCATTTCGTTTTTAAAGGCTTCAACATGCTTGCATGTGTCGGCCTTGGTCACCTAATGGCGGCTCTCCACGCTGCAGAATCCATTGCAGCCTCCCTGTTCAGTCCCTTAACCCTAGGGTCACACTTAATGACCTCGTCCCATGTCTTTCTCAGTCTACCCCTCATAACCCCACCCCCAATATTAACACTTCTCACCTTCCTCACCCAATTATCATCCCCCATCCTCTCCACATGTCCAAACCACCTCAATCTACCTCTCCTCATCACAACACCAATACACTCCAGTCACATCCTACCTCTCAACTCTTCCATTGTAAACCCAGCCCCTCCAGGCCTTGGATGCAGGGACGCACTGCACATCCACCTAACCATTGTCATTTCTGTACGTCTGAGCCGGCGAATATCTTCCTCCTTCACTGCCCAGGTCTCACTGCCATACAGCATTACACTCCTAACACATGCTGCATACAAAGACCCCTTAGCACATAGGGATAGCCCTCTCACTGTCAGGAAAGGCAAGAGCTCCCTGAACTTCTTCCAACCACTTCTCACCCTAGCCACAGAGCTAGCTCCAGTCCCACCTCCAGCACACAACATGTCTCCCAAATAACAAAACTCTTCCACACACTCATGAGATTCACCAGCAAGTTCAATCCTTTCACGTCTGACAATCTCCACCTGATCACCCCGGCACGCCGAACACATAAAATCAGCATTATCTCGCAGTCTACCTCTGATACCAATACATCTCTTATGCACCCATTTATCACACACACCGCACAAGATGGAATTACTTCCCACACCCTTGTGGCAAACTGCACATGGCCACTCTCCCTCGTCTTTGACAGTACCGCCACCAACCCTAGATATCATCACTTTTGTTTTATCTGCATTTACCCTTAAACCCTTTTGCCCCATACCATCTCTCCACTTCCTAAACCTTTCCTCCGCCTCCCTTTCATTCTCCGCAATCAACACAAAATCATCAGCATACAACAACTCCCATGGGAGTCCGTTTCTAAAGTCACGTGAAAGGGCTTCAAGTACCATGATAAACAACATGGGACTCAAGACTGACCCCTGATGCACAGCAACATTCACGGAAAACTCATCACTCAAATCTCCATTCACTCTCACCTGGGTGTGAGCACCCACATACATGGCCATAACCACCCTAACCAGCCACTCCTCCAAGCCAAGCTTTCTCATTGCCCACTTCACCACCTCTCTAGGGACTCTGTCAAAGGCCTTTTCCAAATCAACAAAAACAAAATAAAGATCCCTTCTCCTTCCAACATATTTTTCCTGAAGCTGTCGAACAATGAATATGGCATCAGTGGTCCCCCTACCTGGCATAAACCCAAACTGCATCTCATCAATATTCACTCTTTCTCTAATCATACCTTCTAAAACTCTCTCCATTACCTTCATTATCTGATCTAAAAGCTTTATACCTCTGTAATTTCCTCTTTCCAGGGCATCACCCTTCCCTTTATACACATTAACAATTACACTCTTCAGCCAATCATCTGGGACAACACACTCACAAATAATCCTATTTATCAGGTCAGTGACTAAACTCACCCCTATATCACCTGAGGCCTTCAACATTTCAGCAGTCAACCCAGACACACCTGCTGCCTTCCCCACCCTCATCCTGCCTATTGCCTCACTCACAGTAGCAGTATCAATCAAAGGCCAAGGGCCAGACACTGGATCTGCTGGCTCCAAACCTTCCCTGTCCCAGTCAAACTCCTCATTCAACAACCGGTTATAATGCTCCCTCCATGCATCTTTAATATCCTCACTGT
Source organism: Coenobita brevimanus (assembly GCF_032717465.1). Lineage (NCBI taxonomy): Eukaryota > Metazoa > Arthropoda > Malacostraca > Decapoda > Coenobitidae > Coenobita > Coenobita brevimanus. The sequence goes on from NC_137042.1 coordinate 11,238,895, forward strand.
TCATCACTACCCTTCCTTCATCATTCTTCACACACTGCTCACCCATGATATCCCGATTATCCCTCTTCAGCTGACCTGCCACCCTAAATATATTTTTCCTTTCCCAAGGATTTAGATTATCAAGTAATTGTCTCTGTGACTCAGACTTTGCCCTGTATACCTCTCTTCTAGCCCTACGCTTGGCAGCCAAATATTCCTCTTTGCTACCACCCTTCTTCCATTCCCGGAAAAGCCTTCTTTTCTCCTTAATTGCAGCTTCTACACCCTCATCCCACCACCAAGTTACTTTATGTCTTGGTGGTCCTCTTGTCCAGCTGCATGTTACATCAGTAACTCTCAAGAAATTGTTCTTGAGGGCTCTGTACTGTTCATTAACGCCTCTGTCTACAGCTCCCTGTTCAGCCACCACTCTCCTCAACTCGCTATAGAAGGCATCCCTTACTACTTGGTTTTTCAGCTTCCATATTTTCCTCCTAGGTACATAAGTCCTCTTTTTCATCACTTGTTCTTTAAGCACCATATCACAAATCAATTGTTTGTGCTGCTGCACACACTCCTCACTTCCTATAACTTTAACATCCCTCACTAACCTCCTATCGGCCCTCCTAACCAGAAAATAATCAAAATTTCGGCCTACTGCCTGTGGACACGATATCGGAGGGCCCATCGTTAAACCGGGGCGCGGCCATTGTCTAACAGGATATGGTGGTACTTGTACCTCCTTTGCTTTGTTGGGTATCACATCTAGGGGCATCGTACATCGGGGTAGTACCGTACAGGTATGTGTGTGTGTGTTTGTGTGTGTGTGTGTGTGTTTTATATATATATATATAAATACAAACACACACACACACACATTATATATATATATATATATATATATATATATATATATATATATATATATATATAAATATATATAAATATATATATATATACATATATATATATCTCAGTATATATACACACACACACACATATCTATCAACCTATCTATATCTATCTATCTATCTATACATATGTGTGTGTGTGTGTGTGTGTGTGTGTGTGTGTGTGTGTGTGTGTATATATATATATATATATATATATATATATTGTTTCGTTTTTAAAGGCTCCAACATGCTTGCATGTGTCGGCCTTGGTCACCTAATGGCAGCTCTCCACGCTGCACGATCCATTGCAGCCTCCCTGTTCAGTCCCTTAACCCTAAGGTCACACTTAATGACCTCGTCCCATGTCTTTCTCGGTCTACCCCTCATAACCCCACCCCCAATATTAACACTTCTCACCTTCCTCACCCAATTATCATCCCCCATCCTCTCCACATGTCCAAACCATCTCAATCTACCTCTCCTCATCACAACACCAATACACTCCAGTCCCATCCTACCTCTCAACTCTTCCATTGTAAACCCAGCACCTCCAGGCCTTGGATGCAGGGACGAACTGCACATCCACCTAATCATTGTCATTTCTGTACATCTGAGCCAGCGAATATCTTCCTCCCTCACTGCCCAGGTCTCACTGCCATACAGCATTGCACTCCTAACACATGCTGCATACAAAGACCCCTTAGCACGTAGGGAGAGACCTCTCAATGTCAGGAGAGGCAAGAGCTCCCTGAACTTCTTCCAACCACTTCTCACCTTAGCCACAGAGCTAGCTCCAGCCCCACCTCCAGCACACAATATGTCTCCCAAATAACAAAACTCTTCCACACACTCAAGAGATTCACCTGCAAGTTCTACATCTCTTATGCACCCACATATCACACACACCACACAAGATGGAATTACTTCCCACACCCTTGTGGCAAACTGCACATGGCCACTCTCCCTCGTCTTTGACAGTTCCGCCACCAACCCTAGATATCATCACTTTTGTTTTATCTGCATCTACCCTTAAACCCTTTTGCCCCATACCATCTCTCCACTTCCTAAACCTTTCCTCCGCCTCCCTTTCATTCTCTGCAATCAACACCAAATCATCAGCATACAACAACTCCCATGGGAGTCCGTTTCTAAAGTCACGTGAAAGGGCTTCAAGTACCATGATAAACAACATGGGACTCAAGACTGACCCCTGATGCACAGCAACATTCACGGAAAACTCATCACTCAAATCTCCATTCACTCTCACCTGGGTGTGAGCACCCACATACATGGCCATAACTACCCTAACCAGCCACTCCTCCAAGCCAAGCTTTCTCATTGCCCACTTCACCACCTCTCTAAGAACTCCATCAAAGGCCTTTTCCAAATCAACAAAAACAAAATAAAGATCCCTTCTCCTACCAATATATTTTTCCTGAAGCTGTCGAACAATGAATATGGCATCAGTGGTCCCCCTACCTGGCATAAACCCAAACTGCATCTCATCAATATTCACTCTTTCTCAAATCATACCTTCTAAACCTCTCTCCATTATCTTCATTATCTGATCTAAAAGCTTTATACCTCTCTCTTTCTCTCTCTCTCTCTCTCTCTCTCTCTCTATATATATATATACACACAGGTATGTATACATGAGGCCCCACGTGCAAGAGTATATCCATGCGCCACCTTGTCGAAAATTAAGATAATGCTATCCCACAGTCTCTCAGAGTATGTAGGTTCATGTGGACTTGGTGGATGTGATGTATGACCCAAGACATAATGGCGAAAACCCACAGAAATAACACTGAGTTTAAATCGCCACCCTTTATCAAGTGCTTTTCGCCACTATGTTGTATTTATTATTGCAGCAACCACTGTATTCATTAGTAAGATTATTAATGTAAAGCATCATTACTCCTAGTGATCATTAGTAAGATTATTAATGTAAAACATCATTATTCCTAGTATTATTGGTGTTACTTTGTTTCTTATTGCATTTAACAGATGTAAAGTGTCTATTGTTCACATAAAAACACAGAACAACGAGGACCAGGTAAAATGAAAATAAATGCTATCTATCTATCTATTGCCAGACGCCTCAATCCCGTATGGGGTGGCCACAAATAAATCGCCTCCACGTCGCCCTGTCCCCCGTCATTTCACTGCCCTGCTCCTAACTCACACCCCCCTCTCTCATATACTTCTCCACTCCATCCCTCCATCTCATCCTCAGCATCCCCCTCCCTCTCCCCCCTCCACCTCTTTCACATACATTCTCCTTGTCAGTCTCTCACTCTCCATCCTCTCCATATGGCCAAACCACCTCAGTGTGTTCCTCCTAACGCTTCCTATCACATCCACACCACAACGCTCCTTTATATCCTCATTTGTCAGCCTGTCTCTCCATGTGACTCCACAGGCTCCTCTTAACCCTTTAACCGCGGGCATTGTTTTGCCCCGACTGTCCTCTCCCGTGGGGGTTCCAGCCAAAATGTAAACAAACTTTAAACCTTTATAACTCTGCACAGAATAAATCTAGAGCGAAAAATGAGGTACCATTAGAAAGTACTAACCTTCGGCTTTGCAATGATGTAGGATTCATGATTTCGTTGACTATCACTGGATGGGCAGTGCCATTAGAAGTGAGCGATCTAAAATCACTATTTTTCGCTCACACACCATTACCTTCCCTCACACACCATTACCAAATGCCAACCTCATTCTGATAATAATACTATAAACATATATGAACACTGCACATACGATAAACACCCACTCTGTGTTCACTGAGGCAGGTAAAAGGCACTGTAATTGCCCGCACTTCACTGCCACATCAGCGGTGTTGTAATCACTATTTTTCGCTCACACACCATTACCAAATGCCAACCTCATTCTGATAATAATACTATAAACATATATGAAAACTGCATATACGATAAACACCCACTCTGTGTTCACTGAGGCAGGTAAAAGGCACTGTAATTGCCCGCACTTCACTGCCACATCAGCGGTGTTGTAATCACTATTTTTCGCTCACACACCATTACCAAATGCCAACTTCATTCTGATAATAATACTATAAACATATATGAACACTGCACATACGATAAACACCCACTCTGTGTTCACTGAGGCAGGTAAAAGGCACTGTAATTGCCCGCACTTCACTGCCACATCAGCAGTGTTGTCACTCACACAGCTGGACAGATACTGATGTGTGTTTAGTCAGGGGTGGGGTGGGGGGCCCAGGGGGTGGGAGGTGGGGGGAAGGAGGTGCGGGTCGGCTGGAGTGAAAGAACCTCATAGCTACTCTCCCTTGAAACAATTGGCGCACGGAAAAAACGCGCGGTATTCAAAATATTCACAAACATTCGAGAATGACACCCGCGGTTTGGTCCAGTTTTTGCAATGTCATTCTGGGATGACACCCGTGGTTAAAGGGTTAAATAACTCATTTCCACTGCTCTCACTCTTGACTTGTGTCCCTCCAACAACGTCCAAGCTTCACTTCCATATGTTAGAGTTGGTATCACAATAAAGTGATGTAGTAACTTTTTCACTTCCATGCTCACTTCCCTGTTTTTAACACTGCTTTCAAGGAACCAGCAACCTTTCTTCCTTGTTGTACCCTTTCAAGCACTTCAGCCTCTAAACTTCTATCCTTACTCATCACACTCCCCAAGTACTTAAACACACTCACATTTTCCATTTCCTTCACATCCAACCTCACTGTACATTCACTGACTTCACCTCTCTCAAAGACCATAACTTTACTCTTCCCTACATTCACCTTTAGATTCTGTTTCTTACATGCTCTCCCAAATTCATCCAAGCCTTGCAGCTCCCCTTCGTTTTCACTTAATAACACAGTATCATCTGCAAACAACAGCACAGGTAGTTTCCAAACACTGCCGTCTTTCATTAGGGCCACTCCAACATCCACTGCCCTACCTTGTATCTCTTTTATAACCCCATCCACGTACAGATTGAACAACCATGGAGAAACATACGGGATTACTGGTGGGTGACAGAGTGACTTGGAGGCGTTTTGTCTGCGGCCACCCTTTGCGGGATTAGGGCGTCGGGCTATAGATAGATAGATAGATAGGGAAGTTGTTGAATGCCATAAAGAGTATGTATGAGGGTGCTAATGTTACAGTGCGTGTGGATAGTGACCTGAGTGGCTTTTTCTATTTGAAGGTTGGATTGAAACAGGGATATATATATGCAATATATATATATATATATATATATATATATACTGTATATATATATATATATATATAAATGTCTATCTATCTATCTATATACCTAGGCTGCTTCCCCCAAAGAAAGGGAGGTAGCCGAGACAGGACGACACACTCCCCATTTACTCATCCATTCAAACACATTCATTCGCATCTTAGCCCCAAAGGGGAGAACGGACAGATCCTCACCGCACCATATATATATATATATATATATATATATATATATACATATATATACTGTATAAGTAATCCCTCTAATATCCGAACGCCCACTATCCGAACATCCCCACTAACCAGACATAATCGTCCCGGGATCCAGTATTCCCAAAATGGTCTGAAAACCGCAAAAATTTCCGGGGGGGGGGGGGGGGGACAGTTTTGTTGTGGCGCATCATTCCTCCGATATCCGCTAGAGCGCCCCTGCATTCTCCCCACTTTCCGCCTGTCTCTTGTCGCGAGTGAACGCTCGTCGTCATGGCATTGTGTTAAGGATTTACTGTTGTGAGTGAAAAGACAAACAATTTTTGAACTAAATTTAATGCAAATTAACTTGTGTGTTTTTGGTTTAGAAAATGGTTATAAGAGTGGAAAGACTTAAAGTGGAGTACAACACTTATTAAGTTACAATGGAGCATAAGTTAGACAAGAGTGCGCACTGTGAAGAGAATGGACTTATGAGAGCGAATGACTAAGTTCAGTGCAAGACTTCATGAACAGTGTACTGCAAGTGCTTCAGGAAATCCTTCTTACTGTCAGAGTCTGAGACGAGGCAGTTATTCATCGAGATGGCCATGGACTTGCTGTAAGTAGGCAGAATGTTTCATACTGTACTCTACAGTATTTTCCATACTATACTTACCTCAAACACCTCATTTCACTCTATTATGTCCCTTATTGGTGTGAATATGCTGTGTCTTAGGTGCTATGCATGTGCAGTAGGAAGGTGTTTTTCTGAGTTAGGCTAGGTTAGGGTCCATAACTACCAGTCCAGGAGCCAGGGACTTGTAAGTACCCAGAATGTTGAATATTGTATGAACCTACCTCAAAAACCTCATTTTATGCTTCTTTTGCATTTATTTCAGTCTTTTATGTCCCTTATTGGTGTGATTTGGGTCTTAAATAGGTGCTATGCATGTCCAGAGGGAGTTGTATGGGTGTTTTTCTGGGTTAGGGTCCATAAGTACAAGTCCAGAAGCTGAGGCCCAATATCCGGACCTGCCTATGGCTCTATTACGTCGGATATTGGAGGGATTACTGTATATATACAGTGGAATCTCAAGTTTTGATTGGCATATGTACCTAAAAATCAAAGCGAAATTCAAATCATCGAAATTTAAACTGAACTTCTTATGGGAAAAATTAGTTTGGGTCCGAGGCCTCTCAACCTAACTACCTAAAATCATGATTTTTTGCCCACACCCCCTGTAAACTTTATGAACTATAATTGTGGTTAAGTAACTGCAGTTCTGCATTGTATTGCCATACTGTCTGCAAGTGTATACTTGGTGTATTTCTGCCGTTTCCTGTATTGCCATTTCTCCTTTGGCTGCGAAGATTTAGAGAAGCCAGGCTGCTCTCATCCATTACCACTGCTACCCAAAGAACCACACTTGCTTGCCATCTTGAAACAGGTAAGTTCTGACGCAAATACAAAGAAAATACATACAACTAAATTGCAGTGAAATGCATGTCCACATGTGGAATGTACAGGCTGAAAGTGCAGTACTTGGCTGTACAGGGCTAGCTGCTGGCAGGACAGTTGCAAGATGGCCGCCGACAATAGAGAATCGCCTTGCACATGGCTTGTTGTTGTTGGTGCCTACTCTCATCTGGGAGCTCTTGTCCTTAAACAACATGACTATTTTTTTTCTCAGTCTCTATTGTTCATTTCTATGTTGCTCCTTATACTCATAATTACCGTACTTCTCTTCGTTTCAGTATTCTGCCTACTGTATAGTATTTGCTACCATCTGTAACTCATTTTGTTTTAGTATTTCTAGAACTGATTCTCTTCCTTTAATTTCTCTTGTTATATCTTCGAGTTATTAATGAACTATCTATCTATCTATCTATAGCCCGACGCCCTAATCCCGCAAAGGGTGGCCGCAGACAAAACGCCTCCAAGTCACTCTGTCACCCACCATTTGACTCCCCTCCCCCCAACTCACCCCCCCCTCCCTCATATACCTCTCAACTCCATCCCTCCACCTCATCCTCGGTCTACCCCTCCCTCTCCCTCCCTCCACCTCACCTACATACACCCTCTTAGTCAGTCTTTCATTCTCCATCCTCTCCACATGTCCAAACCACCTCAGTGTATTTCTCCTAATCTTTTCAACCAGATCCACATCTACCCCACAACGTTCCTTCACTTCTTCATTCGTCAACCTGTCCCTCCATGTCACTCCACATGCTCCTCTCAAGTAACTCATTTCCACTGCTCTCACTCTTGACTTGTTCCCCTCTTGCAAGGTCCACGCCTCGCTTCCATACGTCAGGGTAGGGATCACAACACCATCATGCAGTGACTTCTTAACTTCCATACTCACCTCCCTATTTCTCATCACTGCTTTCAGTGTGCCAACAACCTTCCTTCCCTGCTGTACCCTTTCACGTACTTCATCCCCCAAAGTTCCATCCTTACTCATCACACTACCCAAGTACTTGAATGCACTCACATTCTCCATATCCTCACCATCCAACCTCACTGCACACTCTGTGACTTCATTCCTCTCAAACACCATAACTTTACTTTTGTTTACATTAACTTTCAGCTTCCTCCTCCTACACACTGTCCCAAATTCATTCACCAAACCTTGCAACTCCCATTCATCTTCACTCAACAATACTGTATCATCAGCAAATAGCAACACCGGAAGCTTCCAAAACTCACCCTCATTCATTAGGGCCACCCCCACATCCACTGCCCTACCTTGTACCTCCTTTACGACCCCATCCATATATATATTAAACAGCCATGGAGACATTACGCACCCCTGTTTCAGTCCCACATTGAGATCAAAGAACTCACTCAGCTCACCATCCACTCGCACCGTAGCCCTAGCTCCCTCGTACATACTCTTCACAGCACTCAACAATTTCCCCTCCACTCCATATATTCTTAATACCTTCCACATACCTTTCCTATCTATTCTGTCATAAGCTTTCTCCAAGTCCATGAAGGCAGCGTACACTTTCCTTCCCTTCTCTAGATACTTCTCCACTAAACATCTTAGAACAAATATCTGATCTACACACCCTTTTCCCTTCCTAAATCCCCCTTGTTCTTCTCCAACTAGCTCCTCTGTCATATGCCTAACCCTATCAATGAGTATTCTACCATATATTTTACCAGTCACACTAAGAAGGCAAATACCCCTATGGTTACCACATACTTCTCTCTCCCCTTTTCCTTTGTACAGAGGAACAATTATACCTGATTTCCAGTCCTCTGGAACCCTTCCCTCTTCCCAAGCCAATCTACACAACTGATTAGTTAATTATAAGTATATTTACAGAATGACAGGGAATCGTCCAGGGTGCGAATTGTCCTGACAGGAAATCGTTCATGTTCTGACAGGGAATTATCTGACGGGCGAATTGACTTGACAGTGAATTGTCTCGGAACCATATCATCGTATGCTTCATATACTGTATGAATAAATGATGTTGATTTTCATTCGCTTCTTGACACACGTCACATACAATATTAGGTTAGGCTCATACTTATTCTTATAATTTTCCTTCACTTCTAGCATTTTGGTTCACATCAAAAATATTATCTTTGCTTGTTTTGGTTGGAGTCTGGCCCTGACAGCAAGTCACATACGATATTAGGTTAGGCTCATATTTTTTCTTATAATTTTCCTTCACTTCTAGCATTTTGGTTGACATCAAAAATATTATCTTTGCTTGTTTTGGTTGGAGTCTGGCTCTGACAGCATCGAAATATGCAACTTTGCATCGTAAAGTAAGGTAGGCAGACCACTGCAAAATGAATCGAAATTTGATTCATCGAATTCTAATCTGTCGAAATTTGAAATTCCACTGTATATATACACACAGAAAAGTCTTCATACAACACAAGATAGGTTATGCAGAACCTCACAAAACTGATTTCGCGCTAAAACATGACATATATTTACATGTACAATAGATGGTTAGGTTCTAGGAGCCTAATATTTTTCGTTAAAAATATATTTAAAAATAGATTATTACAAATACATCTGCCTTAAGACACCGAAGACAGTGTTTTTGCATACGACCTCACCAACTGGACACATCAGTGCATAGCTACTGCATTCTAACCTAGCTAACCGAATAGTTTTACACCCCTAATACTCCCCATAAAAATTTTGATCATCAAGGATTGCCACTAATCCTCTTGAAAGTCCTCATTAGAAATCACACAAAAACTTGACCTAAACAACATGTGAATAACTGTCGCAAAGCATCATGCATATTTCATCACGAATCCCTTTCGGCACTCATTAAAAAAAAAAAAATACAGTATGAAACTTTCTGAAAGCCACTAGTCATCAACAATAAAGGATAAAAAAAAAGAAGAAACTATAAAGAAGTCGCCAGTGTGGAGTGATGCATATCTCGCTTCTCAGATACACACAAATGCAGTAATCGTGAAAAATATACAAGTCAGCCAAGCAATGTAATTTGTATGACAGTATAATTCACAAGAACTCAAATCAAATAATTATCTCACCTATTTATGTCAACACGTAGTGTCTTCACGTATCATAAGATCCGAACTTACTTGACCAAAGACCGTCAGTTCATAACAGAGATCGAGCACCAAGCCTTTTTTATTTCGTCTTTTTTTCACACTCATTGCACTAAAGGCGAATACATGAATTTTACTGCTCCTTCATCATTAACTTTTTTTTTCCAACAAAGAAAACTATTCACACTGTAAACATCCCAACTCATTTAATCTGTCAGATCATTTGCATTTATGCTCTAACACCATGCACTACTTGGTCCAACAATTTTAAGTTTTCATTTAGAATAAATGCTTTTCTTGTGTTCATAGCGCTTTCAGGGTGCTTAGGCATAACTAAAGTTAGGCTGGAACCACGTGCTCAGAGTTCTGAGAGGAAATGAGGAGCAAGGATATAAGCAAATAACTACTCATCCCAGCAACTGTTCACATAACACTGAGGTAGGCAGCAGGGCTGAGCAGGCTGTACGGGGGTCACATGGGTTGGGTTGGGTCGAGGAAACCAGTCAGTGACTGACAAAAGCATAACACACAGGTTGTATCTGGAAATCTAATACCAAAACACCCATTTCCCACAGTTTCTCTCGCACAATTGAGTGGTATTACCGTGATATTATATAATTATGGGAGAAATTAAATGCCTGTGTTATTGTAAAATCTTTGTTTCACTTGGACTTAAATCGCGACTCTACTGTATATATGTTCAGTAAACATACCAGTATATACATAATGAAAGAGCTGAAAATGGCAACAGCAGTTATAGGACCAAAACTGTAGTTAAATGGAAATGAATAAAGTCTTTTAACTCCTCAATGAACCACAGGCTGACCCTGGGACCATTTTTTTGAATTTCGAAAATCAGTTCTTACAGATGTGACGAGAATCATCTGGTGCACCTAGCGGTATGTTTGTCAGCATCCTAAACCCATCTTGTGATTCACTATGCTTTGCAGAAAACTTCATCAAATGACTACATACTTGCCAATAACATGTAAACCAACGGGTGATAACGTGTGAGATGAACTGACTGCCTGAGTGCTTGGGATGGTAGAGTAGGTTTGTGTAAACATACCACTGACCTTTGTTCCCTTCTCATAACTTCATTTGTTTTCTTATCGGGCTCATTTGCCAAGTAGGGCACTCGTACTGTATGCCGTCGTTTGACAACGGCGGGCATTAAGGGGTTAACCTGCCTATGTTATGACAATGCTGTTTTGATGGAAAAATGTTAGTGATCTGCATAAGGTAGTAAGTGAGACTGATATGGTTTGCACAAGAAGCAAACTAAAAGGGAATGTAAGGAAAAGTAAGATACAGTAATGGTATGAAAATGAAAAGAATGTGAAACAATAGATTTGGGGAGGCAGTACAGAGTAGAGAAAGGAAACACAGGGAACTGCGAGTTTAGACAGTAGGTGAAATGCATGAAGAGGTTGATAGCATTAAAGTATCTTGGAGCTGTAGGGCGTAAACATGGCAAAATGGAGGGTGAGATTAAGGAATGGCCACATGAAGGGAGAAGCGTAAGTGGAAAGCTCAGTCATAGTTTGAAAGGTGGGAGGGTTAGTATGATGGGTAGGAGGTTTAGTATAAAGGTTAAAAAGAGCCCTGGATAAGAAGTTTTATTGCTGACATTCCCATAATGGGATTGAAATATATTCAGTAAGTGACAGAAAACTGTATAGGTTACAAACTATAGAAATCACCTTTCTCAGAATAGCTGCAGGGACAGTAAGAATGGATGGTGTAAATACAGTAATAGTGAAGTTCATGGGTGGTTTGGAATAAAAAATAGATTTACATGAGTGAGATGCAAAACTGCTAAGTGGATAAAAGGAATACACTGAGATGATATGGACATACATAAAGAATTCCCATAAACAGGATGCTAAAAGGATGTCAGTGTTAAATCAAGCTATTGTTGGTAGAGGCCGAACTTATGTGTTCATGGAACAAAAGAGTGGAACTGTAAATTGGCAAAAGGGAAGGAAAAGGAAAAGGAGTGTCTGAGAGAATGATATATGTGCAGATAACCTGAAAGCATTTCTATAATCCCTAGTTTGGGGGTTCCAAGGAGGAAGCAGGTCACAAAGGCACAAGCATGTGGTGGTGGTGGTGGTTTCATGGAACTCTAAGCAAAGCAAGTGTAAAGGCCAACATTACCAAACACTGGATCTGTAATCGAGTTCCATTCTGGTTCTCCTGGTAGGCAACCTTGTATCTGTTTCCTTCTAAGGTGTTGAACAGCACATCTGGGAAAGAAACCATGATCCCCAATGTAAATTAATGGATAAAAGACAGTAAACACTACATAGTGGGGCATCTAGCAATGCAGTCAACTGCATCTGGGAACCTGCAATGTTAACCAAAACTGCATTAACCATGAAGATATACAGTACAGTAGATTATTAAATTTAGACATCTTTGGCAGTGTAACAACCTCATAAAAAATATAAGTAATCCAAATTTAAATGGACTTCTTACAGAGTAAAATAAAATGGTGCTAAGGGTGACTGATGTCTACATAAACAAAAAATAACGTTTTTTTGGTTTATTTTTCATTTCTTATTCCTTCCTCTGAACCAGAAGCAATCCAAACAAAACTATACCTTGCCATTTCCACTTCTTCTTGTGGGTTTGAGGGACACAGCCAAAACAATGGCCCAATGCCCTTCCAATGTAGAGTGATTAGGACTCTTGTTATATGCAGGAAAGCTGCCTAGAATTAGGGATGAAGTCAGACGTGTACTGCATGAACACTGACAAAAATGAGGGTCCCCATTACCCCTCCCCCCCACAAGGATGTGATAAGTTAAAAACTCCCAGAGATACCAGATGATCTCTCAAATGTGAAGGAGTGCAACCTAGGGCACCACAGCATGAAACGTTCTAAAGTTTCTTCAACCTCGGAACACCACCGGCACCAAGGGTGCTCATCATATCCAAATGGTACAAGTGACCTGCCAGGCCTGTGCAACCCAACCATAAGCTGGTGATGGCAACATCAAAATCCCAAAGAGGATGGCAAGCTCAAGGGTGTCCAGAGGAGTCAGAGCAAAAACGCCCCAGGTGGGAGTCAGGGAGGTTGGTCGCCAGGTTTGAATTCCAGTAAGACATGCAGCCACTGTGTGCAAGGTTACGGAAAGCAGTGGTATCAGGTGCCACATATACCAATGTGTTGGAGGCCAGTGACCACCTTGCTACTGCATGTGCAGTGTCATTGCCATGGATGCTTACATGTGAGGGAATCCATTGAAGGTGGAAGTGCCAGGGAGTTGTTGCAAGGAGGGAGGTGCTCCAAAATAGCATGGACAAGCCTGACATGAGTCAGTGGACGATCTGAGACAAAGAAGGTAAGTGAAGACTGGAAGTCAGTATATAAAACCACTGGTAGGGGTGGAAAAAGGTTCGTTCAAACTCAACAGCCTGGAAATTGGTTAGGAGCTCCGTGGTCGGGACCTAATACTGCCCACTGAAAGTCCAAGTTTGGCATGAGGAAGGGTCCTCAAAGTAGGCCACCGAGGCAAAGGAAAATGGGGGGACCCATCTGTGTACATTCTAAAGGAGTCCTTAAGAAAAGAGGAGTCCATGCTAGAGAAGGGCTGCCGTGCCAAGAATGCATCCGCTTACTTCAGGAATGGCACTGGGAGACAGGGAGACATAAGTGGAGGCAAGTCCATCCACAGGGGGACAAGGGCCACTGTAGCAGGCCTGGGGAGGTAGAGGGATAAGGTTTGGGAAGCCTGGATGCTGCAGAGACTGAACGGTAACTGCACTCGTGACCGTTTGGGGGCTTGGGAAGGACTGTGGGGAGGCATTAGAGAGAGGAGACCAGGTGGTTGGAGGGTAAGGTAGAAATGCAGTGGAGCAGCCGACAAACCTAATCCATGCGATAGATGGCGAGGGGCATCACCTAGGGCTATGCGGAGTGCATGTTCTGGATGACATACAACTTTTTTGGGTGGGTCTGTGCTGCCGACCCATAAAGTGAGGAACCATCTGAAATTCTGCTGCGAATGAAGGAGGATAGTGCTTTGATCAGCACCCCAGCAAACCCGTTATACACTTCATAATGTCCAGGCGCCTAAGGCATGCTGGCTGAAGAGGGTTGATATGGGGGTCCCAGGTGAGATGGGGGCCATCCAGATGAAGGCGCCCATAACCTTGTGCCAAGTCTGTAGGGTGAGAGATTTTCCTGCAAGCTGAACCCTCAGCATAAAAGGGAGCTTCAAATGGCTGAAGCAAAGGAGAGCACTCTTGTGTGCATTAATCTGCCATGAGCCAGTGCCATTTTAAAAAGGTGTGACGAAAATCTGTGGTCAGTGCCAGCGGTGTTTTAAAACGGCTTAAAATTAAAAAATTCACTGTGACCGCATTTTTCAGGATTTGCAGGTAAAAATTGTCAGGGATGTATGGTAACTGTTCCTCTACCATGCCCCAAACGGTTAAGACCATACACCCACTCGCTCCCCCCTCACGCTCGCTCTGCCTCACTCTGCCTGTGTGCCTCATCCAGTGCCGTACATAGTGAAGGCATGTTGTAAATATTTTCCTGTAAGTGTAAGGACTATACAGTACATAGTGAAATCAAGTTGTAAAAATTTTCTTGTAAGTGTAAGGACTGTACATAGTGAAGTCAAGTTGTAAATACCTTCTTGTAAGTGCCAGGACTTTACATAGTGAAGTCAAGTTGTACCTATCTTCAAGTTAGTGTAAGACAATGTATTCACAGTGAGACAGACATGCAAATTGTGACAGATGTTGAAGTAATAAGTAATCAGGAAAGTGTACTGAACATTGCTATACCTTCCCAATATAAATACCTGAGTCTACCTTACATAGAAAACGTCTTTCTCTCACCTACGTGGTGAGCGTGAAAGAGCAGGAATACCTGTATACGAGTATGCATGACTCAATAAAACCCATTTCCGAGCTTTGGTGAGTATTTTAATGGTGAAATTCGTTGTTTTCACATCAAAATCTATCATTTTAGAAAAAAAAAAAACAGCACAGAGGTGACCCATAAGGGTAAAAATAGCTGGCATGCGGCAGTTTAATTATTAATCCCCAGTCCGTAGCCCAGGTGGCAAAAGCTTCCTGGAGATGATGTTGGGTCTCCCATAATGAGGTAGTGCTGCATAGGATGGAAACATCATCAGCATAAGCTATGACGGAAACTCCAGAAGCCTGAAGAAAGTAGGACAGCAACACATCAAAAAGGCGGGGCCTGAGAACTGATCCCTGTGGTACTTCCTGCCTGACTGGGGTGGGGAAGGAGTAAGTACCCCCAAGGGAAACACTGAAGGATCACTCTTCCAAAAAGCTTCTTATCCAGGCAAATGCAGACCCCGTGACTCCAAGACGACACAACTTGTACAGTATCCCATCATGAGAGGTAGAATCAAAGGTCCCCTGGAGATCCACAAAGACTGCCAGGAGTATCTGCTGATGACAATGTCTAGTGGATATGATGATCAAACTGGAGGAGGACACCAGCTGTCCCCCTCCCAGGGCGGAATCCACACTGAACCTAAGACAGGTGGTAGCCATGCTCCAGCCACTAGGAGAGCCAATGGCACGCCAACCTCTCAAAGACCTTCCCAACATTGGATAGCAATGCTATCGGCCTGTACGAAGCCGGAGAAGAAGAGTTCCTCTCCAGGTTGGGGAAGAGAGGAGGTGAGAGGTTTTCCTGCATGATGGGAAGATCCCTGATGCCCAACTGTTATTTAATATATTTATGATAGAAACCTGATTGGGGAGGGAGAGATGTACCAAAAACTCACTGGGGACAAAATCCAGGCCACATGCTTCCTTTGGTAGTAGAGTTCACAGAGCAAAGAAAGCTCTGCATGGGTAAGGGAGGAGGCTAAGCTTACAGGGGGGGAGGAGGCGATACCTGCCCGAATGACTTTGAGCAACCGCTGGGGGCCTGGAAATGGAGCAGAGGCACCAAATTAAGACCTGACAAAGGTGGCCAAGAAGGCAGCCTTGCCCTGGAATCCTACCAGAAGGTTGCCTTCCTTTACCAGGGGGTACAAGTGGGTGGTAGGGAGACCCTTCATTGCCTGAATGAAGGACCAAGTCTGGGATGGTGAGCTGGAGATCAAGAAGGTCAAGCAGAAAGCAGACCAGGCAGCACACCGAGCTCAGTTAAGAGTTCTCTTGCATTCCACATCCTTGTGACTGTGGAGGTCGCAGTGGCTAGGGCAGGGAAACCTTTGCCAGGCATTCCAAGAAGACCGCCTAGCACGGATGACCCTGGTGCAGTCCCCCAACCATCAAGGAACTGCAGCAGTGCCTTGGGGATGTGCTGAGGACTTGCAGAAGGTCACCTCATCTGCTGCAATCACAAAGGAAGCAAAGGCTGCCACTCTCTCATCCAAGGGTCCTCCTGGCAAAGCTCCAGTGTCACCATAGGTTGCCATAAAGGAGGACAGGAGCCTCATGGGAGGATCCAATGAAGATGAGGCAGAGTAGGGTAGGGTGGAGGAAGGACAGGGACATCTAGGATAACTGAAAGTTTGTCACACCCCAAATATGGGCCAGTCCAAATGGCTGAGCCACCAAAAACAGAGTCCCTCACACAGAGGTCATGTGTGGAAGGAAGGCCTGAGTGGAGGACTATTTGGGTCTGTAACCCCAACGGGGTGAGCAGGGAAAATTGACCGTTCTCCAAGAGAAACTGGAAAATGGAAGATCCTGACCTGTTGCCAGATCCCTGCACCAGGAAAGAATCCCAATGGGGATATCTGGCATTAACCCCTTCAGGTCTCAAATAGGTTCCAAGGTCATGTTTGACAGATGCATTAATTTTTTTTAAGCCAAGGTTTGCAAATAAAGAAAAAAATATCATATTTATGCACAAGGAAGTAATACACATTTGCCTATAAAACATTAGAGCTCTAGTTGCCATACAAGTGCTCCAAAAATGATGGGCAGTTACGTAGCAAGTGGTGTGTGGTAGTGAGGTGAGTATTGCCATTTCGGTGGGTAGGTGATTTCTTGCTGCATAGGCGATATGATTGCACTGTTTGTTTCCATGTTTTTCCATAAAAAACAGTGCACTAATAAATGTACATTATATCTCAAGTGATTTGTGAATGATTATTGAGATGTTTTCATTACAAACAGCAAACTAAACAGTTACAAGATCCTTATAAAACTATCACTTACTTACTAGTTACTACTAATTTATTTTACTTTGCTCTTATTTTGCTTAGTACTGTCCAAGGCTGTGGGGGTTAGGACATGGGGGTAAGCCTACAAGCATGCCTTTTGTATGTACATGTTTATTTCATTGTTGCTAACTATATCATCCTGTGTACTTACAGGCAGCAGTAGAGACAGTGATCAAATATTTATTATTTCTCAAAATTGATGGTGTTATATGTATAACCAGGAAATGTGAGACACTCATGAAGTATAAATCAGAAAAAAGTAAGCATACGAACAATAATGTGTCAGTGAAAAAGGCAACACACGCTGCACGTGTATGTCTGCCTGGTAACAAATCAATGCATGGTACGTGTATAAAAGGCTACAGAAACAACCTAAGAAACCTAAAATCATAAATCTGTATTTATTTTCCCTCAATCAGACACTCTAACACCCAGGAAATGAATAAATATTGAGACATACAACGCGGAAATCTCTTGCTTGCTTGTGACGCGGCAGCTATGTGCGTAAGCGGGAGGCAGGGGTGGGGGATTGGAGGAAGAGTACAGGGTGGAGGGTGGGAGGCAGAGGGGTGGGGGATCGATGCGAGTCAGGAGGGTGGAGGATGTAGGGGGTAGGGGATTGGAGGGAGTGGAGGGTGGAAGGGTGGGAGATAGAGGGGTGGGGGATCGGTGGGAGGTAGGGGGATATGAAAGGGAGGAGGGAGGAGAGAGCTATGTATCCTCCAGAGCAGTAAAAATATATTGCAAACAATATTTTTTTGCTAAATGAACTGACTGATACAAAAATAGTAAAAAATATTACCAGATCAACAGTATAATAGAACCAATACGTGCAACCCAACCCCCCCACCATTATTAGCTCTTCCCACACTGTGTAAACTAAAATATTGTGATCTACACATGCCTGGTAGAAGCAGACGGGCCTGGGGAATGGGTTGTATCCTTATTTCAGTCACCAGCCTCACACAACAGTTTTCATTCATGCCTAAATATGCTGCCATGGAAGTGGCTAGGGGACCCCTATCGAGAAAGCCACTATAGTGGCCAGGAGACCTGAAAGGGTTAATATCACCTAGAAGGAGGCAGGGTGAAGGAAGCTGGTCTTGATAGGCCAGGAGTTTGTCTAGGCCAATGTTCTTACAAGGGTTGTAGCAAACAACCACTGTGATCCAACCTGTCGCAAGGGAATGGAGGACTGCAAGAACTTCCAACACCCCCCGAGGGGGCCGGGTCAGGGGCAGAACAGAGCTGGGCACGTCCTCCCTGACCACAACAACTAGACCACCCCCTACACCCTGATGATCAGCCTGAGAGATGGTAAAACCCCAGAGTGACAGACGATGATATGGGGAAAGCGAAGTCTCACAGAGACCAAAAACATCTGGGACAAGGTCCACTACCATTTGTTTAAAATCAGAAGTTTTCCGAAGAAGGGACCTGGCATTCCAGAGAGGGAATCTGCAGAGAGGTGGAGAGGCCATCACAGGGAGGAGAGGAGGGAGAGGAGCCAGGGCAAGAACCTGACAAAGATATCAATAATGGACTGTCCATTTCTGTACATGGATAGGGCTATTAGCAGGAGGTCCACAAAGGACTGAGGAATGAACATTCGAGAGGTTGGCAAGGGAGGAAGCTAAGGAGGTTCCCCTTGGTATGGGCCGACGTGGAGAAGCAGGAGAATCACCAGGTGCAGTGGCTGTCTTAAGACAGCTGGGTGGAACATGTCGCTTGGTAGAACAGGGGGCCAGAGTAGTATCCAGTGGCAATGTAGAACTGTCTGACATACCAGGCAAAACATCAGACTGGATGGAGGGACCTGAGGGGTCTTGTGCGGCACGGGGGGATGAGATCCATGTTGGGCGTGTATGTTGACGACAGGGCTTGGGAGAAGGGGCAGAATGGAGCAACACTGCTGATTGAGAGGCTGGGTGGAAGGACACCACAATTTTGCATTCCACCTCACTGGGTTCCACAGAGAACTCTCCACCAGATGTTCCAGTAAGGTTTACCAAAGCTGAAAAGCAGTTGCTGACCACCATTGTGCTCCTAGACAGGCTGGGAAGTCCACCTAGAAACAGTAGACACCGTCAAGGGGATAGAGCTGGGAGTGGTGCATTCGGATGGACTGAGGACACGCAGACAGATGCTGACGTCAGGCTGGGTCGAAGGGCTTGTTCTGGTAGCTTCATGGATGGCAAGTACCTGGTGCCAGACTGGGTAAGTGTGGGCACCACTGCAGAAAAAGCTTTAGGGGTCAATGGAACACTGACCACCTGATGGGGACTTGCAAGGATGGAATCTACTACACCTAGAGCAATTAACTTTGTTCTTACACGAGACTGCCATGCCCAAAGAGATGGCACGTGTAGCACCTCAGGATGGGAAAAATGTAAGTCCCCACGGTGTAGCAAGAGTGTCCAAAGATAACCTGCTCCAGCAGGGGGCTCCTGAATTTGTGCTGCACTACCCTGGCTGCCACTGCATTTTCACCACCACGAGGATAGACCACGAGGCGGATGACCTTCACTAGCTGGGAGGAACTGTAGTCAGGCAACAAAGGTGACACAATAGTTCCTCCTCAGAGATATCAAGGGTGACAGGCCCAATTTTTCCATAAGAAAACTCACCACTGGATGGTGAGCAAGCCATCCGGCACCTGATAGGCTAGTCTCCCAGCTGGGTGAGTGACTCAGGCAGCACAGTCACTTTGGCCACATCAGTAGATACACAAAATCTAATGGCTGACTCTACCTAAACCCTAAGAGACCCCTTAATATAGTACTTGCCCAGTGGTAACTTGATGGCATCCAGTAGCCTGCAGGGAAAAAAAAACAAAAAAACAGGAGAGTTGTCTGCTGACCTTGCAATGTACACAAGGCTCCTTGATTCGTTGGTGACATTGCTTTTTGGGAAGGAAGGCTGAATCTACTTTGCAGAGGCCCCGCCCTCATCGCTGGTGGCGCAGATCGACCGCACCCTCTTGCCAGGGGCGGTGACCACTTTGGCAGCAGAGGTGAGGTCCATATGAATGTCTTGAGTGGCGAGATCGGTCATGGAAGATTCCATGCCGGCCTAACACCTGGCCAACACACACTTATAGTAAGCTGTAGCACTGTGATATCTCTTCACAATATACCAAAACAAGGTGACTGTGATGGTAATTGTCTGAGATAGGTTGGGCACTCAACACCGAGATAGTTAATAACAGAGCTGGGAGGCATACGTCCGACAGCAACCAGTCTAGGGAGCATCTTACCATTTCCACTACCTCCCCTTCGACATACCAGTATTACTAAATGAATAATGATCTGCCACTGGATTTTTAACAACATAATCAAAGGTCATGTTGTGGCAATGTTAAAAAATATAAAACTATTAAAAATGAAATGAGTCCATCAGCTGGAGCTGTCACGGTTTTTTTTTTTATATCACTGTGTTTTTGAAATAATTGCTAAATATTATTTAATTGATACTAATGTTCAATAATACTGAAGAGCAGGAACAATGATTGTCTTGCTACATCAAGCAACGATTACTTTACGCTGGCTTGCGTACGATTCTCTAAGAACGAGAATTTATAAACTTTCTCAACAGTACACAGCAGAGACTAATTACTCACAAATGTTGAATTAGTACTGTTAGCCTCTGGAGAAAGTTACTTCACCCCTGACAATAAATAATACTAATAATAATATCAGGTTCTTGCTGATGCTTAACTCCTAGGTGGCACAACGGATTTTAAGCTTAATACAACAAAACTGGCCTAAGTACCAGTTATGAATGGCAAAACGTTTATGCAAGCTAGGAGCTATATGGAAAATAAGCTTAATTATGGAGAAATGAAACAAGAGTTTACTTTACATTAAGCTCATGAAAAAGAACTGTTAAATTTATTGATTACAAAATAAAGGTTACAATTCAAAATCAAATTAATGAGATCGCACTCACTCACTCACTCGAGCTAAATTCTTACGCCTAGGAAAAACACCTTAATTAAACTCTTAAACCTAGGAAAATACAAAAATGAAATACTGGTTGATGAATGCTGTGTATCACCCAATTCAAGGTGGGAGCACTGAAGAACCGTGGTCTAGTGGAGTTTGGGTGCTAGCTGACCTCTCTCTACTCTCCACTGCTGGAGCACAGGACCTCACTCCGTCACAGGAAACACTCGACTGCTTAAGTCGTGGGAAAGAAACGCGGAGCACTAGGCCGCATTTTTCTAACGGTTGAGGCAAGCAGGGGCGAACAATAAAGAAACAATAGTATCACTCAGTAGAGCACTTAGTGACGTGCATTAAATCGGTCACTTCTGAAACAGTGACGAATGTTTTGAAAAGTATACCCCGAAATGGAGAGAGAAACGGTTAACTGAGCGATACACAGTGAGTTTTCCACTAATAGTTCGTGGCTTCTCACAAAAGGGAAATGTCTCGAATTTGATTCGTGACAGGAGCATACAGCCACATCCCAGCTACCGCTACTGTCAGTGTCTAATCACCAATTCGTGTGGTCGAATCTTTGCCTCTTGCAATTTATTGCCATGAATTATCTTCTTTTATTTTGGCTCTTGTCATCATCATCATCATCATCCAGACCTGGTTTCCCACCCTAGGGAAGGGTGAGGAGTAGCAATGTCCAGACAGCCAAAGTTTGCCCAATTCCATAGGCCATGCTTCCATTCACTCACCATTCAAGTCCTCAAAATCCTGGCTTCATCAGATAGGTCAAAAAATTTCACAACATTCTGCAGCTCCACTTATACCTATCTGATAGAGCCAATCAGAATGATGTCACATTAAAAAGGAGTGCCAAATCCCTGGTTGTGTGCTTTTCCACATAAAATTCATCCAGCCAGCTCAGTCTCTTGTCAGTCCCTTAGCCTCACTAACTTCCATACCTCACTTCCTCACACACTCATCCACCACATCCCTCCACATTCTTCTTGGCCTACCCCACCTCCACCCTCTTTCAGATTCGCTCAGATATATCTTTTTTAACACTATTGTCATCCAATCTCTCCCCATGACCAAACCATCTCAGTACATTCTCTTCGATTCTGGTGTCCACAGACTTCCTCACTCCACATCTTTCACGAATCACATTTTTCCGTATCCTTTTCACTCTCTGTATCCCACACACATTCCTCAGCAGACCCATCTCCACTGCTCTTAATCTTGACTTTTCGTTTTCGCGATGCCACAGTCTCACTAACATTCCTTCATGTAAGCCTAGTGCAGCTGCAACACTCATGCCTCTGTTCCTTATCAAGGCCTTCATGGCACCAGCCACTTTCCTTCCCTGTGTCACTCTACTTTCCACTTCTTTTGCACATATTTCTCTCCATTCTAACACTGTACCCAGGTATCTGAACCCTCTCACCAATTCCAGTCTCTCTCCGTTCACTGCAACATCACACTGGGAGTCATCTTCCCTCTCGATAACCATCACTTTACTCTTTTCTACATTTACCCTCAAGGCATGACGCTCACTGACATCTACAAAACTCAGCACTAGTCTACCAAGCTCTTGTCCAGTATTTCCAAGAGACACTGCATCATCAGTATACAACAAATTTGAGTTACCCAACATTTATTTTCAATGAAACATGGACTGGGTATTTTTTCTTTCTTGCCCTCTTGAAAGAAGTCAATATCCACTAAGTTAGGATCTTTTGTCCTGGTTCATGTCTGATGGCACATAAATACATTTTGTCATAAGAGGATGATTGCATGGAATGCACAGAGCTCATACCTGTATAGCTATTCACTTGATGACTTTATTACACTTATTTGCAATGTTATACTGCCAGTAAATAACGCAATGTGCGATATATGACACTGCTATTCACATGTTATTTTGGCATGGGCTAGACTGAGACTAAGGAAACTTAATTCATTACTGAAAAGATGCACAGAATGCACACAGGTGGTACCTAGACAACCAATCACTCAATGTCCTTATTTCACTCATTTTTAATGTTTCTGTATACAATGTGCAATATACAGTATAATGCTACTATTCATGTGTTTTGGTGGGGTTAGAGCGTCACCACTGGCATCCTTAACCCATGTGGAACTTCTTCCTCAACCATGTAAACAGCCAATGAAATACACTGCACCTCCACACAATGCGAACTCATATGGTGAGAATCACCTACAATGCGAGGTCAACCCATAAAATGATTATTTTTATCAAATACGGTACAAAATCTGCGAATCGAACTTTCCAACATGCAAATCGGTTGTATGATTCCAAGGCAAAAATGGACTTCTGCCACTGCTACGAGTGTTGGGGTGGATACTGCAAGTCAGTCACACGAAGGTAGATGGCTGGCAATGAGCCAGATTCAAAATGGTGGGCAGCTGGCCAGCTACCTGCATGTCATCTACCAACATTCGTGTAAACATAAACTTCTCTTTCATATTGCCACGAGAACACATATTGTACCTCACATCCTGTGGTCCGTTTTTAGCATCATAGAAGTACCCACCTGTTCATCATAGTCTCAGCTGTCGACTCCGAAAGCTTTACGGCACCTCCAGGAGACCTCAGCAGTGACAGTGAGAGTGACAATGGGGCGCTCCACCCTGCAGGGCTAGAGTAGACGCCCCGAGCCTTGGATACCCATCCCCCTCCCTTCTTAACAAGCTCAGAAGTCACTTAAATAAAGGCACATGGTGTTCTATTTGTTGGTCCAAGTAGAAGTACTATTAGACAAAGTATTAGCAGGGTAGAGTTGGCTGGAAGGGGACATGAAGACCAAGCCCTGGGTGGGCTGTTCACCACATACAAATTTTCCCACAAGTTCTTTGGTTCACACAACGCGAAATTGTAGAATGCCACGATTTCTGCTGCCCATAAACTCGCACTGTGTGAGGGTGCATTGTACACACGATTCCTGTTGCAGCTCATGTTATAATTCTATCTTTACTTGCATGATTCTGAACAGCAAAATATTGATGTAAGTACTAATACCATAAGAGTGTAACTTGAATCAGTTTCAAACTTCTGTAGTGTAAATCTGAATCGTCACAAAACGGGCCATTACACATCTAGGGCTTATTGTACAGAAGACTTACAATGATCTGTCATCATAATTTCTATCCTAATGCATTTTCCGGCGCTTTCGACTCGGCTTTATTACTGCAAAACAATCTGGCAAAATCTGGAAACATCTGGCTCAGAAACAGGAACCAATTGGTGGTACTTACTTTGCGTTTTTTGGCAGCAATGTGTATCATCTGGCTCAGACAAAGGACCCAATCAGCGCACAGGCAGACCCTGCAACGCGCGCTGGCCAATCACAATGCGTTGCAGAAGCAGCCCACCTCATGCACCAAGCCAACTGTCGCCCTCTCATTCTCTCCAGTGGACACCATATAGTGAGAACCTAACCGTGTCATGTGCATTTGTGACCTATGCAGTGGCTACGCCCCAAAGCTGTGACTTTGCCTGCGGTCCCCCATGCCTTGCTCAATGCTGTGGTGCTGTGACTTCCCTTGTGGCCCCTCAGTGCTCCATGCCCTAGTGCTCTGACTACTATACCCCAGTTCTGCCAGACAGCTTCACTCGGTCACTTGTACTTATACCTGTACAGCAATTACTCAATTATGTCCTCACAACATCCGGCCCAACACAGTATCTGGTGTTTTTAGCTCAGCTCTATTAAAACAATATCCAGCAAAATTAGGCAATTTCTGGCTGAGAAAAGAGAAGCAATCAGGGGTACGATGCATTTTTCGGCAGTGATATGTATCCTCCAGCTCAGACACAGGACCCAATCGGTGTTGGCACACCTCACAATACACTGACTAATCATGCTGCACTGTAGTGTGGGAGCAGCCCGCCCAATGCATCAAGTCTACCATCATTCTCTCAGTCTCTCAAGTGGATGTCACATAGTGAGAATGTATCTGAGCCCTGTGCACTTGTGACCTAAGCAATGGCTACCTCCCAATACTGATTCTTAACCTGTGCCTCCCCCCCCCCCCCCAGTTCCGGAGCAATCTTTGTTGGAGCCATTTGCCACCAGACCACATGGGATTAAGTGCACTGTACTGCATAGCGTACTACTCTACCCTCCATCGATGCCAACACTAGGTGAGTAAAGTATGATTATCTATCTATCTATTATCAGACACCTTAATCCCATAAGGGGTGGCCACAAACAAAAAGCACTACCAGACACCTTAATCCCATAAGGGGTGGCCACAAACAAAAAGCTTCTTTGTCATCCAGTCCCCCGCCATTTCATTGCTCTGCTCCCAGTTCACATTCCCTTCTCTAATATACCTCTCCACTCCATCCCTCCATCTCATCCTTGGCCTCCCCCTCCCTCTTCCCCCTTCCACCTCACTCACATACACTTTCCTCGTTAGTCTCTCACTCTCCATCCACTCCATATGGCCAGACCACCTCAATGTATCTCTCCTAATGCTTTCTATCACATCCACATCCACACCACAACGCTCCTTCACTTCCTCATTTGTCAGTCGGTCTCTCCATGTAACTCTACATGGTCCTCTCAAACAACTCATTTCCAATGCTCTCACTCTTGACTTGTGTCCATCCAACAAGTCCAAGCTTCACTTCCATACGTTGGTATCACAATACTGTCATGCAGCAACTTTTTTACTTCCATGCTCACTTCCCTGTTCCTTACCACTACTTTCAAAGAACAAGCAACCTTTCTCCCTTGCATTACCTTTTCAAGCACTCCACCCTCTAAACTTCCATCGTTACTCATCACACTACCCAAGTACAGTACTTAAATGCACTCACATTTTCCATTTCCTCATCATCCAACCTCACTGTACTTCAGTGGCTTCATTTCTCTCAAAGACCACAACATTACTTTTCCCTTTATTCACCCATAGATTCTGTTTCTTACACACTCTCCCAAACTCATTCACCATGCCTTGCAGTTCCCCTTCATCTTCACTGAACAATACAGTATCATCTGCAAACAACAGAACAGGAAGTTTCCAAACGCAACCCCCTCTCGTTAGGGCCGCTCCAACATCCACTGCCCTACCTTAAAACTCTATCCATATACAGACTGAACACCATGGAAACATGAAACATCCCTGCTTCAATCCAACATTAAGATAGAAAAATTAACTCAGTTCACCATCCATACACACACTGCAGCCTTCAGTTTTTTTTTTTTTATGCGAGGAAGAAGGAACCATAGGCTGAGCCCGCAAAAGTTCCTTCCAAGAAAAAAACAATAACAATACAAAAGAGAGCCAAATTCAAGATCCGTTCATTTCGAGATGCCTGGACACACTGCGTTTGAAAGACTGGAGATCATAGGAAGTAGGAAATACAAACAGAGAGAGACGGTTCCAGAGCTGACTATCTATCTATCTATCTATTGCCAGACGCCTCAATCCCGTTTGGGGTGGCCACAAACAAATCGCCTCCAAGTCGCCCTGTCCCCCGCCATTTCACTCCCCTGCTCCCAACTCACACCCCCCTCTCTCATATACCTCTCCACCCCATCCCTCCATCTCATCCTCGGCCTCCCCCTCCCTCTTTCCCCCAGAGCTGACATGATGTATAAATGAAGGACTGGGAGTAACGGTTCCAGAGTTGACATGATGTATAAATGAAGGACTGGGAGTAACGGATAACTCTTGCATTAGAGAGTTGGGCAGAAAGGGATGAGAGTTTGTTGCTAGTACAGGTGGAGGGATGCAAGCAGACAGTTCAGAGAAGCAGTAACCACTGAAGTTGCGATAGAAGAGAGAGAAAGAGGCAACAGTGCGGTGAAGAGACAGAGGTTGAAGGGAGTCAGTAAGAGGAGGAGAGTTGATGGGACAAAAAGCCTTTGACTCCATCCTATTGAGAAAAGCTGTGCGTGGGGAGCCCCCCCCCCACGAGAGTTGTACTCTAAACGGGTGAATAAAACCAGTGTATAAAGTCAACACCTGTGCAGGAATAAAGAAGGCACAGAGTCGGCTTAGCACACCTAATGCCCTCATATATACTTTTCATGGCATTCAAAAGCTTCTCATTTATGCCATTTACACTTAATATTTTCCACACTCCTTGTCTCTTCACTGTCATATGCTTTCTCCAAAACCATAAAGGCCACATACAACTTCTTTCCCTCCTCTAGAAACTCTTCCACTTAAAGCCATAGGAAGAATCAGATCTACACAACCACTTCCTGAAACCTCCATGTTCTCTCCAACTAATTCCTCTGTTATTTCCCAAACTCTGTCCATAAGCATCATACCCATACATTTTTCCTATTACAATAAGAGGACAAATGTCCCTATGATTACCACACACTTCTTTTTCCCCTTTTCTTTTGTACAGGGGAATAATTACTGTATAGCTATCTGGCTTCCAATTCTCTGGGACTCTACCTTCCTCCCAGGTCAATGTACACATCTCTCATATCCATTCTCTTACTATCTCTCCCCCATGCTTCAGCATGTCGCCTCACACTCCACCAATTCCTGGGGCTTTCCCCATTTTGACTTTCTTCACTGCTTCCACTACTTTCATCCTACTGATCTCTTCCTCCCCTCTCATTTCCCTCCTTCTCCCAGCCATTCTCCAGCCACTACACTCACATTAGTTTTGTTCTCTCTTTTTACGGTAACTGGTCCTTAAAGTGTTCTCTCCATCTGCTCAGTTTTTCTCCCTTCTTCACTAGCAATCTACCATTTGTATCTGTCACTCCCTTTCTACTTTTTTTATCACCCTGTCCAACTCTCTTTATCTCCTTCCAGAACATGTTGTTACATTCTCTCCACTTTACACTCAAATTCCTTCCAAATTCCTTATCCACTCTCTTCTTAAGCTCTCTCACGAATCTTTTTACCTCTCTCTTCCCCTCTACATATAACTCTCTCCTCCATCTCAACTTCCTCCATGCCCATTTCCCATCCACTCACTACATGCTTTCTACTTTTGCACCACAGTCTGTCTTACCTCTTCATTCCACCATGCTGTTCCTTGCACCCCCTGTCATCTCCTCTTCACTCCACACACAACCTCACATGCTGCACAGATCTCTTCCGTGATTATGATTATATTATATACTGTATTACTGCACTAAATGTACTGTATCAGTTCTGTACTGTAGTTTAGGTTTAATTTTAATCTTTCACTCACGGGTAATATTATAGGAAAGTTTTTAGGATACAGGGTCAACAGATACCTTAGGGCAGTGACACATTATGACACATTACCCTGCTACACACCGAATGGATAACCAATTGTGGTACAGATACAATACCTGGCTGGGGGGGGAGGGGGTTGGCTGAATTACACAGGGTAATTTAGGGATCACAATATATGATTACTGTATATATTATTCATGGCATGTATGATTATACTTGGTGGTAGGTGGGGAGGCTCACCAGCCACTCACTTGATGTAGTGCTGCTCTGGGTGTCAGCCCTTTCCTCTTTTCCTTCCTTCCGTTTTCTTTCCACTTCCTTCTGCCTACAGGTGACTTTACACTCCCTCTTCTGTCTTTCCTTCCTTCATCCTTTCCTCTTCCTTCTGCCTATGGGTGACTCTACACTGAGTGACAAGCCAAATGGTTTCCTGTACACCAGGAAACCATTTGCTACATTGGGTGGTAACCATATAACCAAATTATGGTGCCTGGTTGTTTAGTGGGTAATTAAGGCACTCCAATCGGATTGAGCCAGTGAAGGTTTATATCCAAGGGGTGGTTGGGGTTTATTGCTCACGTAATGCCACTCAGGGATGAGTTAGGCTTGCCACTCCCATCTTAAATGTCAGGACCAACTTGCCTAGCCCTGGGCTTCTACGCTCCTGATGGGGCAACATAGGATTGGATGATGGATGGATGATTATACTTCATCTTTCATGACTGTACTATATGTAATGTATGAATACTGCACTGAATTTTACACTTGATTTTAATCTTTCATTCATGGGTAATATTATAGGTTTGTTTTTAGGAGAAAGGGTCGAGATGGATAGTTTAGGGTGGTGACATTTTATCCAGCTCAACACTGAATGGATAGCTGATTGTGGGTACTGACACAATATCTGGCAATCCCTGGTGGGAAGTTTGGCTGAATTATGCCAGATATTTGTGAGACTACTGTATAGAGTACGTTCAGCACAACTAATGGCTATGGTCTTTTCGTCAGATGTTTTTTTTACTATGATCTGTGTTTACATTTTGATTAGTGGCTCTAATTTTTCAGTTCTACATGGCCAAACTGTGTTTGCAGACAAAAACCAAGTAGCCTCTGACTCGTTCTGAATCCCAAACTCTAGCCTCCACCCGCTGAAACTAATGAGTTTGTAGTGGAAAACTGCGACAGCAGGTATTTATGTGCCGTCGAAATTCAAGTTGTCTAATTTCAATCACGTCAAATCTGAGAGTCTACTGTACAGAAAACCTTTTAAAAAGTCTAACTGCTTCTAGTCACATGGACCAAAATCACTCCTTTTCTCATATATTTCAACCAAAAATACCCTGAATGCCTTGCCAACACACATGTTATTACAATGAATACTGTACATACATACACATACACACACACACACACACACAAAATAAGAATGGCAGAGATCAATCAGACTTTTAAGTCTATATACAGCTGAAGATGATGCACTTTTTCTGCCAGTCCATGGTGACAGGTAAGGCACTGCCCCTTATTTTAGGACTTTTGTTGAAGCATGTGGTACTTTGTAACCAGATTCCCTTCCTGCCTCAATCAATGGCCCTTGCATGGAATTGAATGCCTGGCCCTTTTGATAAACAGTAAGGACTCTGATCTACTAAACAACAGCGACTAATAAGGCTGAAAATGAAACATACTGCACTTACAAGAGATGAAGTGTTGAAAGAATTCTCCCTTCATTCTCTCCCAGTGAATCATAAATCATGGTGCAGGTATCCATGTCACCTCTTCAGGTAGGGATAACTGAAGAACTCAACTTACCTAAGACACTCTGCAGCTTATCATAATTGTCATAGGTGTCATCAACAGCCCAAAAATCTTTGTCCCGAACCTCTTCCTCCAAGATTTCTCTTGCTTCATCCTAAAAAAAAAATAATAATAATAATAATAATAAACAATAATAATAATATTGTATAATAATACTGTATTGTTGTACAGTAATAGTAATCATATCATTCATCATCATCATCATCCGGATCTCCTTTCCCACCCTAGGGCAGAGTGAGGAGTAGCAACGTGCAGACAGCCCAAGTTTGCCCAATCCAAAGGGCCACGCTTCCATTCACTCATCATTCAAGCCTACAGAATCCTGGCTCTATCTGATATGCCAGAAACATTCATCACATTCTGTAGCTTCACATAAACGTATCCGATAGAGTCAATCTGGATGCTGTCACGTTAGAAAGGGGTGCCAAATCCCTGATAATGCATGTCTTCTTACAACATTCATCCAGCCAGCTCAATCTCTTGTCAGTTCCTTGGCCTCACGAACTTCCATACCTCTCTTCCTCACACACTCATCCACCATATTCCTCCACCTCCTCACGAACTTCCGTACCTCTCTTCCTCACACACTCATCCACCATATCCCTCCACCTCCTCCTTTCATCATCATCATCCACACCTCCTTTCCCACCCTAGGGCAAAGTGAGGAGTAGCAACATACAGACAGCCCAAGTATGCCCAGTCCAAAGGGCCACGCTTCCATTCACTCATCATTCAAGCCCACGGAATCCTGGCTCTATCTGATACGCCAGTAACATTCATCACATTCTGTGGCTTCACATAAATGTATCCGATAGAGTCAATCCGGATTCTGTCATGTTAGAAGGGGGTGCCAAATCCCTGATCATGCACTTCTCACAAAATTCATCCAGCCAGCTCGATCTCTTGTCAGTTCCTTGGCCTCACAAACTTCCATACCTCTCTTCCTCACACACTCATCCATCATATCCCTCCACCTCCTCCTTGGCCTACCTCACCTCCACCCCCCTTCAAATTCGCACAAATATACCTTTTTCACCAATCTATTGTTAACCATTCTCTCCACATGACCATACCATCTATACACTCTCTTTGATTCTGGTGTCCACAGACTTCCTCACTCCAGATCTATCATGAATCACATTATGGTATTTGTATCCTACCCACTCTCTGTACTCCACATACATTTTTCAGCAGTCCCATCTCCACTGCTCTCACTCCTGACTTTTCATTTACATGCCACACCACAGTCTCACATCCATATGTTAAAGTTGGCACTAACACTCCTTCATGTAAGCCTCACACAGCTGCAACACTCAAGCCTCTGTTTCTTATCAGGTCCTTCATAGCACCAGCTACTTTCCTTCCTTGTGTCACTCTACTTTCCACTTCTTTGGCACATTTTCCTCTCTTTTCTATCACTGTAACCAGGTATTTGATCTCTCTCACTGTTTCTAGTCTCTTTCCTTTCACTGTAACATCACACTGGGAGCCACCTTCTCTCTCAATAACCATCATTTTACTCTTTTCTACACTTACTCTCAAGGCACGATGTTTACAGACATCAGCAAAACTCTGCACTAGTCTACCAAGTTCTTGTCTCAAATTTGCAAGTAGCACTGCATCATCAGCACACAACAAATTTGAGATATTCCATCCATCACTATTCATTACCAATGCCATCCCTCTCTCCATTACTCGTGTTTTTACTTCTCTCATCACCCCATCCATATATATCTTGAACAACCAACGGGGACATTACACAACCTTGTCGCATGCACATATTGATGGTGAACCATTCACTTAGGTGCCCATTCACCCTTACACATGCCTCACTACCATCATAAACACTCTTGACAGCACCTAGCAGCTTACCATCTACACTGCACATGTGCAAAACCTTCCAAAATCCTTTCTGTCTATTTTGTCATATGCTTTTTTCAGATCCATAAATGACCTAAACACCTAATAGTCCTTCTCACAAGCCTTCTCCACAATCTGTCTCACTGCAACTACTGTAATTTGATCCACACATCCTCTGCCACTCCTAAAGCCACGATGTTCATCACTCACTAGGACTTCTGATATCTCTCTTATTTTCTCTATAATAATTCTTCCATATACCTTCCCTACCACACTCAATAAACTTATGCCACAATAATTCTTGCACTCACTTCACTCACCTTTATTTTTGTACAGGGGTACAATCACAGTCTTTTTACACTCTGCTGCCACAGTTTCATTCATCCATGCCTTCTTACATGTCTCCAACAAGCACTCCACTACACTTAATCATCTCTACATACACTTCATCAACTCCAGCTGCTTTCCCATTTTTCAGCCGCTTCACAGCATTCTTCATCTGTGCAAGTGTCACATTTCCTGGCACTGCATTCCTTCTCTTAACACCCCCAAAACCAATTAGGTTTACAACTGCTCAGCTCTATTCCCACTCATCAGGCCTTCAAAATATTCTTTCCATCTGGTCCTTACTTCACCCCCATGGGTTAATAATCTACCACTTACATCCTTCACACCTTCACATTTCTTCCCACTGTCTCTTCTTGATTTCTGCATCTCATTCCAGAATAACTTCCTATTTTCAGAGCAGTTTGCATTCATTTTTCTCCCTAGATCACTATTTACCTCCTTCTTTTTCCTCTTTGCTAGTCTCTTTACGTGCTTCTTGTTCTCAATATATTCAGTTCTTATTTCAACTGAATCCCTGTCCTGTAACCACTTTAGCCACTTATTCCTCTTTTCCTCCACTGCTCTCTTAACCTCTTCATCCCACCATGCCAAACCTTTCTTCTTTGTTGTTACTCTTGCCACACCACACACTGCTTTAGCATAGCAGTTCCTATATGCATTCCACAGGCTGTCCAGATCTATTTCATTCCAATTCACAGACTCTAACTCCTCCCCTAATTTGGTCCTGTATTCACCTGCCATTTCTTTGATCCTCAGCTCCTCAACTTTCAGTCTTCCTCCCTGACTGCTCCTCAATCTCCTGGTCCACCTCACTCCTCTCAGTTTGATCTTGCACACCACAAACATATGATCTGACAGACCTCCACATTGTCCTCTCACTGTACTCGTACCAGCAACCATTCCAAGCATTGACCTCTCTACGAGCAAGTCATCAATAACCCTCCTTTCAACACGATCCCCATTCCCTCCATACCATGTACAGTATGTTTATGTGCAACTTAGTGTTTGAAATACGAGTTACAAAGGGACAACCTCCTCTCCTGACACATATCCTTTAGTCACTTCCCATTATCATTTTCTCCTGGTACTCCATTACACCCAATTATGTCATCATCAGGACCAGTGCCTACTCTTCCACTCATGTCACTCATTATGATCACTTTATAGTTCCTGGGCACTTCTCCCACTGTTTCATCCAGCTCATCCCAAAACCTGCCTTTCTTTCTCTCACTCCCGTCATCACACGGTGCATATGCTACAGTCACTGCTACTTCCACCTTCTCAAACTTGAACTTGACATACATACATCTTGAGCTGACACATTTGGAATATCTCATTCCACTCTGCAACACCTCATTCATCAACAAAGCAACTCCTTCCTTGCATCTTCCTTACCCATTCATGCCTGATCTTATACATTTCACACTCTTCCACTCCTCCACTTCACACCTTTTCATCTTTGTTTCACACAATGCCATCACGACATATCTCGCACTCTTGAACACATTCACCACTTCCACCCTCTTGCTCTCCTCATCACATCTCTCACATTCCACAAGGCCATGCAAATCTGCCCAGTTGGTTGGGGCCCTGGGCAGGTAATGGGCCCTCCGAGGTGGTAAAACATCTGCCATGTTTAACCCCTACACTGCGGGCATGTTTACCGATGTTTTGCGTGTGAAGCGGGGTTATTCGGGCTCTGACAGACTCTCAAAAAATATTTGCCAAAAATCAGTTATTAGTCCTAGAATATTAAAATTACATATGCTTATGGCACATACCTTCAGCTTTCTCCTGGAATGTTTGTTGAGCCTTCGTCAGTTACCGTAGGACTTGTGGAGGCCTCTGAAGTTGGGTAACGAAGTCTCCACTTTACACTTCCCGACAACCCGTAATATGATTACCACAGCCAGATATTAACACTATAAACACTACTCTATGATTTTCAAGTAGTTTGGGATCCATACTCCAAAAAAAAAAAAAACACTGTGAAAGCAATGAAAATTATGAGCGCGTCTGACCGCCGCACTTGCGCTAGTTCGCTCTTGGTACTCTGTCATTTATTATTCATAAAACCCCTCACACTTTATATTTCTATTACTATATAACACTTATATATATCTACAGTCTTTATCCATAAGTTTCCTTCAGTAGTATTAGTTTATTGTCACTGTAGGGATTCAATTTCTTTCAGTAAAATACGTAGCATCCACTTTCTCGTCCTGTATACTAGCATTGAGAGTGAATGTCACTTTCATCTTCACTCTCATAACTCATAGTATTCAGACATGCTAGAGTGAAACTTTCACTTTCATTACTCCTAGGGTATATACTCGTATTCTTATACTACTACTCATTTACATTTCTATTTACGTTCTCTATTTTATTTACGTTATTTACATTTCTATTTTATTTACACTGTGTTATGCACTGTCACTTGAAGTAACTTATAAAACTGTTTTCCAATGTTCAAGTATATTTACATTCATTACTTTCACTTGCTGTTTACACATTATTTAGACATTATTTACAATTCCACTTGCACTGTTTTACTCAATAGAAAGATCGTAGTCACTCTTTTATCAATTGTCAGCCCTTTACCTCTTTCCACACGAAGTTTAGTAGGGGGTAAAGGTCACAGGGCCTTTTCCATGGGGGTGAAAAAGGCCCTGAAGTCAGCAAGAGGAACATATGCGTACCTCCTCTTCGGAAGATGAGAGAGAACTGATAAGGGAGGGCCGGCCCGGGTAGAGGCCTACTTAGGGGATATTCAGTACTACCAACGTAGCCCTTGAAACAGCTATGTATTTCACTGAAATGATTGGCAGGAAATCTAGACAATACATTAGAAATTAGGTAGTTCCAGGTGAATGTAAATATCACTTAGGCTTCTCCCTTCCCTCCTTATATGTATATTTATTACGAAAATAGATTATATGGCATATTTCAAGGGGAAAAAAACAGCGAAAATTAGCAAACGAGTGCACGTGAGGTGTTGTCAGGTGATAATTAGCCAATTCCAGGTGTATGGCACTCTCACTTACCTTATTTCTTTCTTGTATATATTATTTGGTATAAGAATAGGGCATAGGGCTTATTTCAATGGATGAAATCAGTGAAAAATTCCAGGGAAGATTTACTTAGCGTAGCACAGCCGGGCAGGCGAGAGGATAGGGTAATGGAGGGGGGTAGGGAGGGGAATCAAGAACGGGGAGAAATGGCTAAATTGTCAACAATGGATGGGAGTACAGATGAGATTAGGAGTGCTGACTAGTGTTGGACATTGGCAGTACTGATAGATGATACAAGCCCCCACTTGGAAGCCCGGGTGAATTCAAAATAACACAGAATCACAAAAGCGACGCCCCGCGGCATGATCCCTTGCTCCCAAGCGTCACGAAAGTGACGCCCCGCGGTTAAGGGGTTAAGTGATTTTAGATTGGGGAATCTGGGAGACACTTCACCCGGCCAAAAACCCTGGTTATATGGTTACCACCCAGCATAGTAAATGGTTTCCTGAGGTAATGAGTGAGGCTGGTCTCTCTCATTTTAAATGTAAGAACCAACTTGCCTAACCCCAGGCTCCTACACTCCTAATGGGGCAGCACAGTATTGGATGATGGATGGATGGATTAAAACAGAAACGGAAAAATGTTTGGAAACAAAGTGGAAAACGAAAAAAACAGCTTCATAAGAGCAACAGAGAAAAAAGAGTACTATCAGTTGTACGATAAAACTGAAATTTTCCACACCATTCACACTTGGTATGTGAGCTCTCCTTCATAGGTACAACTATCTAAACCAGGGGCTCCAACCTTTTAGGGGGCTAAATAGATCGCCTCATAACGTTACAGATTATAATGTGCACCTAGCTTAAAATATCTGTAAATTATTTGTAAAATATTTGTAAATTAAAATATATGCAGATTACTATACAGTATACCCTCTCTATACCGGATCAATTAGGGGAAGCCCAATTCTATAAAGTCCATAATCCATTAAGTCCAATGGTCCCTCCCATGACGTGAAATTTCATGCCCTCTCTTGTATTTTGTTTTTCTCTTGGAAGGAACAGTTTTGCGGGCTCATGGCCTTTGGTTCCTTCTTCCTCACATAAAAAAAAAAAAAAAAGTGGAAAACAGAGAAAAATAGTATATTCTAGTACCAAAAATGAAAAATATACCCACTTTGCACTTACTTGGGCCATATTTTCACATCCTTCCCAGAGTGCTTCTTCACGATTAGCCCAAGTGGGTGGGGGGAAAAAAAAAAAAAAAAAAAATCAGCATTGGTAACTGCATGCTTGTACTACAAGTAAAAAATATCCCTTACCTCCGATAATTTCAAGTACTTGTGCCTTGAAGACATAACTTCATCACAAGCATATACTCTGTAAAGAAAAAATGCAACTGCTTAATTGTTGTATAAGTACTTTGCTTCAGAGGCTTGTGGTGATGGTGATAATGGTGCTCATAGTGATGGAAGTGAGGTGGTGTATGAACAGTCATGCCCAACGATGCAGATCCCACAGGCACCCATTGTCAGATAAGTGTGATTCATTTTCGTTTTTAAAGGCTTCAACATGCTTGCATGTGTCGGCCTTGGTCACCTAATGGCGGCTCTCCACGCTGCACGATCCATTGCAGCCTCCCTGTTCAGTCCCTTAACCCTGAGGTCACACTTAATGACCTCGTCCCATGTCTTTCTCGGTCTACCCATCATAACCCCACCCCCAATATTAACACTTCTCACCTTCCTCATCCAATTATCATCCCCCATCCTCTCCACATGTCCAAACCATCTCAATCTACCTTCCTCATCCAATTATCATCCCCCATCCTCTCCACATGTCCAAACCATCTCAATCTACCTCTCCTCATCACAACACCAATACACTCCAGTCCCATCCAACCTCTCAACTCTTCCATCGTAAACCCAGCCCCTCCAGGCCTTGGACACAGGAACGCACTGCACATCTACCTAATCGCTGTCATTTCTGTACGTCTGAGCCGGCGAATATCTTCCTCCTTCACTGCCCAGGACTCACTACCATACAGCATTACACTCCTAACACATGCTGCATACAAAGACCCCTTAGCATGTAGGGAGAGTCCTCTCAATGTCAGGAGAGGCAGGAGCTCCCTGAACTTCTTCCAACCACTTCTCACCCTAGCCACAGAGCTAGCTCCAGCCCCACCTCCAGCACACAACATGTCTCCCAAATAACAAAACTCTTCCACACACTCAAGAGATTCACCAGCAAGTTCAATCCTTTCACATCTGACAATCTCCACCTGATCACCCCGACACGCCGAACACATAAAATCAGCATTAACTCGCAGTCTACCTCTGATACCACTACATCTCTTATGCACTCATTTATCACACACACTGCACAAGATGGAATTACTTCCCACCCCCTTGTGGCAAACTGCACATGGCCACTCTCCTTCGTCTTTGACAGTACCGCCACCAACCCTAGATATCATCACTTTTATTTTATCTGCATTTACCCTTAAATCCTTGTGCCCCATACCGTCTCTCCACTTCCTGAACCTTTCCTCCACCTCCCTTTCGTTCTCTGCAATCAACACCAAATCATCAGCATACAACAACTCCCACGGGAGTCCGTTTCTAAAGTCACACGAAAGGGCTTCAAGTACCATGATAAACAACATGGGATTCAAGACTGACCCCCGATGCACATCAACATTCACGGAAAACTCATCACTCAAATCTCCATTCACTCTTACCTGGGTGTGAGCACCCACAAACATAGCCATAACCACCCTAAACAGCCACTCCTCCAAGCCAAGCTTTCTCATTGTCCACTTTACCACCTCTCTAGGGACTCTGTCAAAGGCCTTTTCCAAATCAACAAAAACAAAATAAAGATCCCTTCTCATACCAATATATTTTTCCTGAAGCTGTCAAACAATGAATATACCATCAGTGGTACCCCTACCTGGCATAAACCCAAACTGCA
The DNA here is from genome assembly GCF_032717465.1 of Coenobita brevimanus. NCBI lineage: Eukaryota > Metazoa > Arthropoda > Malacostraca > Decapoda > Coenobitidae > Coenobita > Coenobita brevimanus. The sequence goes on from NC_137042.1 coordinate 11,277,086, forward strand.
TCTCATCAATATTCACTCTTTCTCTAATCATACCTTCTAAAACTCTCTCCATTACCTTCATTATCTGATCTAAAAGCTTTATACCTCTATAATTTCCTCTTTCCAGGGCATCACCCTTCCCTTTATACACATTAACAATTACACTCTTCAGCAAATCATCTGGGACAACACACTCATAAATAATCCTATTTATCAGGTCAGTGATTAAACTCACCCCTATATCGCCTGAGGCCTGCAACATATCGGCAGTCAACTCAGACACACCTGCTGCCTTCCCCACCCTCAACCTGCCTATTGCCTCACTCACAGTAGCAGTATCAATCAAAGGCCAAGGGCCAGACACTGGATCTGGTGGCTCCAAACCTTCCCTGTCCCAGTCAAACTCCTCATTCAACAACCGGTTATAATGCTTGGTTGTTGAATGATTCCCACACAATAGTAGTACTTTTGCACTACTGTCCTACATTCTTTTAAGTGCACTTATTCATGATTAACATCACATTCTACTGTTAACCTACTGTTACAACTCAGTATTTAAGACAAAGACAGCAATTTTAGGCTATGCTGGAGTAAAAAGAATATAATACATGTACTGCAGGTAGGGGGTGGGTGCAGATGCAACAGCAAAAAATGTTGTAGATATGGGTACAATGGGTACAATAGTTAAAACTTTTGTGGATGCAGGGTGAATGTGAAAGTAGTCAAGCTGATATGGGTCTACATAAGTTGTCTTGGTTGCACATGTAAGCACACATCAAGGTGTCTGGATCCTTTGGGTCCCATGGGACAGAATTTAGACCACCAGACAAGCAACTGGCTTCAGATACAGCCAGTCACTTCTTGACTACCAAACATGGTGGCATCTTGTGTGTGGAGATTATTGTAGTCAGGTGATTTCAAAATCAAACTAGTAATCAGCAGATGACTCGGCGTGTGGAAAATATTTGGAATCATATCGAACAATGACTCTGACCTAGACTCTGTGGTACAGTAAAGCTACACGCAAGTGTTTTTATTCCATGCTAGACAAACAGTCACCGCTGCTGTAACAGGCCCATAGCCAGATTTTTCGAAGGAAGGAGTCTTTTCCTATGGAATCTGGATGGCACAGTAGCTGGCTGGTCAAAGGCCTGCTGAATGCTTGCTATGGGGGTCTGGGTGCATAAATAAAAGACATTGAGAAGCAGCACAAAACTTCTGAACAATAAAGAGCGACTCTTTTTGTACTCACACTAAAAAACAGACAGCAAAAAAGTGAACCTATAGGCAGGTGGGGGGTTGTCTGACTCTCTCAATCCCCCTCCCAGCTATGAGCCAGTGTAAGTGGGCATAAGTGCACATTCTACTGTTCTCTAATTAGTGTTATATATGCAGTAATTACAAGTTAATTTACATCCACAATTATGTGGGGGGGACAAGCCAAATGACTTCTTATAAGCCAGGAAACCATTTACTTTGCTGGGTGGTAAACTTATAACCAACCAATACATGTTCCCTACATGGCATCAAGTGGGTTGGCAGGGGGTTAGTGCCCCTCCCCAGAAAACAACTAACTAAAAAGACAAACAAAATGCCTCAGACCAGGACTGGCCAACAGATGACGACCAAGGACCGTATAAAGGACATGATGCAGATTTCAACATGGAATGTGAGGGGTGTGAATGATGACGTGAAAGAGGAAGACATTGTCCAGGTACTTGAGAATGCAAAAGTGGACACATATGGATTGACTGACACTAAATGGAGAGATGACAGTGTGAGAATGAGGAAGTATGAATTGGGTATTTGTGCAAGAGTAGGTGAGAATGTGAGGGCAATGAAGGGTGTATGTGTGCAAGAGATGGAAGAGAAATAGGAGAGTATGGATCAGTTGGTACATGAATTGTGTGGGTAAGACTAATGGTATGAATACAAGCTTGGGCGATTATGTGTGTATATGGGTGCGGCCACACTGGCCCACGAACATTGTCGGATACATTGCTCATGACGTGTTAGATTCATGCCTCGAACATGTTAGCAACATGTCACAGACAAGTTATGGGCAATGTCACAAGCATGGTTTTCAAGAAAGTCACTGACATATTCGAAACAAAGGTGATGTAGTTGTGTGGTCCAGACTTATGAGAGCCAGTATCCAGCAACATGGCCATGAGGGAGGACGCCTTACTTGTCGCAGCCGCAACGGTTGTATTATGTGCACACCAGGGACAAAAAATACGTGCTCATCGGCAATTTTGGGCACGTCCATCACGTAAGGCAAACCCTTATGATGATGGGCATCATTTTGTAAATGACCTTGTTAGAAATGACATTGGACTGCTACCAGTGCAAAATGGAGATACTTCAGAATTTTGTAACTTCCTCAGGATGTCAAAGACAGATTTTGAAATGGTGCTGATCGCAGGTAATGGTCTACTGCTGAGTTAGATTCATGTCCGCAGCTCAAAGCCTCGTCCACATGAGTGCTACCAACATGATTCCAGCAGAGTTGCCAACGTGGTTGAGACACTTGTGTTTCAAACATGTCTGTAACATTGTTCCAGGCACAGTTAGAAACATGTTGCCAACACACGTTTTGCGCAAGTGTGGCCGCACCCTATCACACTGTGTGAGCAAAGTGAAAGAAGACTTCTGGGAAAAAATGGAAGTGTGGATGGAAAAGTTTGAGCAGACTGAGAGTATTTTTGACTGGAGATATGAAAGGAAAATTAAGCAATGAGGAGGTGGATGGAGTAGTTTGTGAGTGGGGTGTGCCTGCAAAAGCGGGTGAGAATGGTAGTGTTCTGGTGGACGTTCGTGCAGGGAGACGGGTGATGACAGCCAATGCCCTCTTTAGGCACAAGATGATCCACATGTATACATGGAGAATGATGAGAAGGGTGAGTAATGAACTGAATGTACTAACCAATATCTGGCATTTTGCTCTAACTACTATAGGGCTTGGCTGACTTACAACAGGTCACTGAGAGTTTACTGTATACTGTATGTATATGCAATATACAATGCACCCTCTCTATAAGACACCTTGTTCTCTATGTGACAAATCACTAGAGCAATAATTAAAAAGTCATACCCCATGTCCATTTCTCCTTTCTCTGAAATCTCCATTCTTGGAGATTTCAATGTTCACCACCACCTTTGGCTCTCCTCTCCTTTCACGGATCCACCTGGTGAACAAGCCTACATCTTTTCTATCCTTAATGACCTAGAGCAGCTTGTACAGCACCCTACCCGTATCCCTGACCGCCTTGGAGAGAGCTCCAACATACTTGACCTCTTCCTCACAACTAATCCTTCTGCTTACTCTGTTAATCTTTCCTCTCCGTTGGGCTCCTCCGATCACAACCTTATTACCTTAACCTGTCCTATCACTCCGGTACGGCCTGTGGACCCTCCAGGGAAACGTCGTCTGTGGCATTTTGGAGCCGCAGACTGGGAGGCCCTCAGGCAGTACTTCTTTAATTTTCCCTGGAATGATTATTGCTTCCATGGCCGTGAGCCATCTGAGTGCGCCTTGCGCATTACGGAGGTTATTCTCTCGGGCATGGAAGCATACATTCCTTTCTCATATCCTTTGACTAACGCAAGAAAGCCTTGGTTTAATCACGCTTGTTCTAATGCTGTCCGCAACAAGGAGAGGGCCTACAAAAGGTACCGGAGCCAACCCACCCCTGAATCACATCATCATTACGTTTCTGCCCGGAATCGTGCTAAGTCTGTTCTTCGCTCTACTAAAAATAATTTCATCCATACTAAATGCTCTCAACTCTCCAACTCGAATTCTTCCCGCTCCTTCTGGCATCTTGCCAAAAATCTTTCTAACAACTTTACCTCATCATCCTTCCCTCCTCTTTTCTACTCTGATGGTTCTGTAGCTATTTCTTCTACTGATAAAGCAGATCTCTTCGCACAGACTTTCTCCTCCAATTCTACCTTAGACGATTCCGGTGCTGTTCCTCCATCACTTCCCCCCTCTGACTTCCTCATGGCTGACATTAAAATTTCTTCAGTTGATGTATTTTCTGCCATCACTGGCCTCAGTACTAACAAGGCATATGGGCCTGATGGGGTCCCTCCTGTTGTTCTCAAGAACTGTGCTTCTGTGCTTACACCCTGCCTAGGCAAATTCTTTCGTCTTTGTCTGTCAACTTGTACCTTTCCTTCTTGCTGGAAGTTTGCTCTCATTCAGCCAGTCCCAAAGAAGGGTGACCACTCCCAACCCTCCAACTATCGTCCAATTGCTTTAACGTCCTGTATTTCAAAAGTTTTCGAGTCAATTCTTAATAGAAAAATTTTAAGGCATCTTTCCTATCACAACCTTCTTTCCGATCGTCAGTATGGGTTCCGTCAGGGACGCTCCACTGGCGATCTTCTCACCTACCTTTCAGACTCCTGGTCATCCTCCTTTCGGGACTTTGGCGAAAGCTCTGCCATTGCACTTGACATCTCAAAGGCTTTCGATCGAGTCTGGCATAAATCTTTAATTTCCAAACTGCCCTCCTACGGTTTCTATCCATCTATCTGTGCCTTCATCGCTAGCTTCCTTTCTGGTCGTTCTATAGCCGCTGTTGTAGACGGCCATCGTTCTTCTCCTAGATCTACCAACAGTGGTGTTCCTCAGGGCTCTGTCCTATCACCAACTCTCTTCCTTTTATTCATCAATGATCTTCTAAGCTGTACATCTAACCCTATCCACTCATACGCTGATGACTCCACCCTTCACCTTTCCATTCGGTTCCCGCAACGCCCATCTCAACAGTCACTTCAACAAACAAGGGATGAGGCTATGGCACACCTAATGTCTGACTTGGCTCGTATCTCTGACTGGGGTAAAAATAATATGGTTGTCTTTAATGCATCTAAGACTCAGTTCTTACACCTATCAACCCGACAAAATCTTCCACAGGTATACCCACTAATGTTTAATAATATTCAGCTTAATCCTGCATCATCCTTGAACATGCTTGGGGTTTCATTTACTCGGGACTTATCTTGGAAAGATCATATTACATCTCTTGTAAAATCTGCTTCCAAGAGATTGGGTGTGCTAAGCCGACTCCGCTCTTTCTTTACCCCTGCGCAATTGTTGACTCTATACAGGGGTTTTATCCGCCCCTGTGTGGAGTACAACTCTCATGTGTGGGGAGGCTCCCCACATACAGCTCTTCTCAATAGGGTGGAGTCATAGGCTTTTCGTCTCATTAACTTTCCTCCTCTTACTGACTCCCTTCAACCTCTGTCTCTTCGCCGCACTGTTGCATCTTTATCTCTTTTCTATCGCTACTTTAATGGTCACTGCTCCTCTGAACTGTCTGCTTGCATTCCTCCACCTTTAAGACGGGTGCGTAGCACCAGTCTCGCAGCAAACTCTCATCCTTTTTCTGTCCAACTCTCTAATGCAAGAGTTAACCGTTACTCCCAGTCTTTCATTTATGCAACAGGTCAGCTCTGGAACTGTCTCCCTCTGTCTGTATTTCCTGCTGCCTATGATCTCCAGTCTTTCAAACGCAGTGTGTCCAGGCATCTCAAAATGATCGGATCTTGAATTTGGCTCTATATTGTATTTTGTTTTTCTCTTGGAGGGAACTGTTACTGCGGGCTCATGGCCTTTGGTTCCTTCTTCCCCGCATTAAAAAAAAAAAAAAAAAAAAAAAAAAAAAAGTCAGTACAACATTAAAAAATTCATCACGCTTTTCACTACAACAATAGTTTCTATGCCCAACTCTGAGAATCTCATACAGACTTGGTGACACACGCAAGCCAAAATGGCCGCCCAGTGTTTGGCTGTGATTGTAGCCTTTCATTCAATTTTGTGCATGAAAGGTCACTGAAACACCACTGTTATCATCAGATAACACGGCAAGTGCTTAACATATAGTGCAGTATGTAATATTAAGTGAAGTGATACTTTTCTGCATGTGAAATACTGAAACATGACTTGGAAATCATGTCAACTTTATGTAACCATCATCCCTTTTATAGGTCACTACTCAGCTAACTAAGCCAAGATGCTCACCCAGTGTTTACACAGGCTGTGATCAATGCCTTTCCTTCTATTTTGTGCAAGAAAGGGCGCTGAAACACCATTGCAAATGCAAAATAAGTGGAAAAAAAAAAAAAAAATTGATTTTACGCCAGGTATCCCCGAAGGGCTAAGGCGTTGCCCCTGGGTAGAGGACTTTTGGACTGGAGCGTGTGGTATTTTATGACCGGATGCCTTTCCTGATGTCTTCCAATGACCCTTGGGTGGATTCGATCCTCCGACCCTTCGGTCAGAGTGGAGTGCTCGAACCCACTGAGCCACGGCTGCAAGTGTTTAACAAATGATGCAGTGTGTGATATTAAGTGAAGTGACAGTATCTTTTTGTGCTGAGTGGTCATCCAGTTCCTCCAACTTTCCCCCATCTTGGGGGCAGGGGGTACCCTTGGTGTTGACTTGTACCAGCAAAGGACCAACTTCAGGTGGGTGGCACAGGTTTCTTAGGTCATTTTTGGCTTTGTGGTCAAAGTCACCCTCCCCAACCCCGTTGAACCCATGCTATACTGTGTAGACCTCATTATGCGATAATTCATTATGCAATTGGTCTTCACTTGATGCAACCCTATTGCATAATGAGGCTGCACTGTATACAGGTGATCCCCGACTTACGGTTGGGTAAGATTCCGAGAAACTCATTGTAGGTGAAATTTTTCATGTCCAAAATACAGTAAAACCTCAATATAATGGACTTCAATAGACAGGAATTCAATTTTATCGGAATCGAGGAGCTACAAGACTACATTTCTATATATCGGAAAAAGTCCAATAAAGCCAGAAGCAGTCCGGACTGCCTGACCACTTCGACTATATCAACACAATAAGGTAAAAAAAAAAAAGACATGCTTATCAGTGTACAGTACAGTATTATTATATACATTACACCATTTGATTAATGTAGTGAAGTTATACCACAGTACAGTACCGCAATGGTAGTCAAAAGTTTAAAAACCATTCGTGCGATCCGGACTAATGTTTGATAAATCGAAAAAAGTCCAGGTTAGCAGGGGAAAGTCCGGATGTTGTTTTTATCGGAAATTCGCATTTTTTGGAATGGCTTGGCCCCCACTTAGTCTGTTATAGTGAGGTCTTACTGTACATTTAAAACATCTAACCAACCGAACATTGTAGCCCTGCCAAGCCAAGCAAGCCTTTTAAATGTGCTTAGAACACTTACATCTGCCTACATCTGGGGAAAATCATTAACACAAAGCCTATTCTATAATAAAATGTTGAATATTTCATGTAATTTATTGAATACGGTAATCCCTCACTTATCCGGACATAACAGAGCCAAAGGCATGTCTGGGTAGTGGCGATATACGGTAACTGGCAATAAAAATTGGACAGAAATAATAAAAATAGGTTAAAAAAAAAAATAATTACAGCATATATGACTGACTTTCTTTTTTTTCATTAACCTAACCTGACCAATCAAACCTAACCTTATAGCCTATATGGCTGTGCTGTATTAGCTAAAGTAACTTTGTCTTTTTTTTTTTTTTGTTCCATTAACCTAACCTAACCATATGCAGAACAAGGCTGTGCTGTATTAATTGAACTACCCTTAAGTCTCTGGCTATTGGCTTGCCCGTGTGGCTTGTAACGATGTGCTGCAGTGACGAAGCGTATGAGTGTAGCAGTTGTACGTTCCTTTAGGAATAAATATCTTGAGAAATACGGATGGAAATATTCCATCTTCATTCCTCGATGTTTCATCCAGAAAGTTAACAGAAGCATTGTCATTTTTGGAAAAATTTACAGTGAATTCGTAAAACCCATAGTTACAACTCAGACAGCTGCACTGGATGGTACTGCAGCCATCTATCTATCTATATACCCAGGCTGCTTCCCCCAAGGAAAGGGAGGTAGCCAAGACAGAATGACTCACTCTCAATTTTCTCATCCACTCAGATACATTCAATCGTATCTTAGCCCTAAAGGGGAGAAGGAACAGATCCTCACCGCACAAGGGTTAATTGCGCAGTGCAATCAAGGACATCTGCAGCAGGGCCTGACAGCAGAGCTGGTTTTCAACTGCGCAGTGCAATCAGTGACATCCGCAGCAGGGCCTGACAACAGAGCTGGTTTACCCCTGCCACATCATAATGGACTCATCCCCTTACCCGCATCTGACCTGACCAACTAATCAGACAAAATACGGGAGAATGTCCCCTCCGGGCTGTGTCATCATTTATTCATTCACAATTTCTCTCCATTCATTTCTATTATGCACAGCCACTCTTCCTTGCTCAACAGACATCCCTCTCACATCCAACGCTCTCTTCACACTGTCCATCCATCCTATCCGTGGTCTTCCTCTCAGCCTTACACCACTCACATCAGACCTAGTTATCTTTTTCACCAATCACTCATCATCCATTCTCTCTATATGCCCTAACCATCACCACAGACAGACTAAATTCAAATTCATATGAAGGGCCACCCTTTCCTATTTAGGGAAATTATGGTAGGTTTGAAATGACTGGCCTAAAACAAAGGAAATTGTATGGAGGTGACTCATTGGCCAAAGTCCATGATTCATTCAAAATGACTGCCCTTCACATCAGGCTACCTACTGGCCGCCCCTCAAAGCCAGTAAAGCACGGTAGAAACCAACATACACACGCACGCATAACTACTGGCCACGACAAGACCAGCAGTATAACTTTAGAAGTAACCAACGTTACCAATTTTCATTATATTACGTCCCTGAACTATTCTAACTAAGACTTACCTTTTAAGCCTAGTTTGAATTGGGGGAACAAATTTTGTAGGGATAGTCATATAGTAAAGTAGGTTAGGCAATCGCTCAGCAGCTGATGAATGTCGCAGCATATTGGCTGGTGCAGATGTGTGCACTCGGTCTTATGTCAGGCCCTCAGTTAGGCCTGGGTTAGGTTAGGTTAGGTTAGGTTGTTAGTTTGGGTTCGTTTAATGCAAAATAGTGCGTTTTTAATTAATTTTGATCTTGATTTTGGGGGATAAATCCACTTTTGGAAATCTTACTCAAAATTCCAAAAGGAGGATTTTCCCCCCAAAATGAAGGTCAAAACTAATTAAAACACAGTATTTTGAATTGGAAAACATAAAAATAAGAATAAAAGAAAACGTTGGTTACTTCTGAAAATTTACCAGACCAGCTTCCGACTGAAACTTCAGAAAAAAAAAAACCTGTATTGCCATTATTACCAAGTTGCGGTGGTAAGTGTTAGTATTTAAAGTTCTCGTCGTTGTGAGAACTATCCACTGCCAAACAGAAAAATAATGAGTTCCATTAGGAGATGAAATGATAATAGAACCATGAAAATATGGAAAGGTTGTGCCCGTTTGGGAAAAAAAAAAATTACCCAAAGCGCACCTTTACCACATTCATGTATAAAAGCTCTGTAAATGCCATAATCGTAGTTCGTGTGGGTATAATTACGGCTGGCATAGTCCTAACCACTTCCTAAAATATTTGCTAACAAACACAAATTTCTCAAACTTCTCCATTAATATCAACTTGCAATAGCTTTCAATACATAATAGCTATATATATATATATACCAGCCATTCGGGTACTGGATCAGGATACATGCGGAAAACACGGCAAACGACACAAGTTTGGAACCATAATTAGGCATGTGGTGACCGTCTTGCGGCGAGTTATGTAAAACTTACGCGTGTAGGAACTCCAAACGAGGTTAACTGGAAATGTTATTTCAACAGGCAGAAGTGAATACTGGCTAAATCTAAAGTACGTCGATCATTAACTTTTCTCGAGTGCCTCAGCGGCCTCAGTCAGCACAATTTAGATTGTTTACATCTACATGTGTTGGAACAGTGTTGCCACTTCCAAATTAGTGTTACCAGATCCAGCATAATTTCATAGCATAATCTGAGGGGAATTTCAGAGGCTGGCGTAATATATGGCCTACTCATGAATTTAGCATAAGTTTAACATAATTCTGGTACATTTGGCAGATAAAATAATGTGAGAAAACTGGGAGAAATAAGTGGAATGTGAAAGAATAGAAAGCCAATCGAGATAAACATTCATGTTTATTAAATAGTAGCTAATATTCCATGCTTCACAGTCAGTTGTGTTTAGTGTGTAGTTTTAAGAAGGTTCAGTACAAAAAAAAAAAAAAAGTCTCGCTTAAGACCTCGGCTATCCTCTTAATCAGTCACCTTTATTAGCTATAGCAGAAACTTTCTGTTAAGCTGGTGTTTTTATGGCGACTTCTCGTCGTAAAAACACTAGCTACTGAAGCGGGGTCCTCTTTCTAGACCGGAAGTAAAGCACCAACAAAGGAACAGGAAATAAAAACCAGGCAGTATACCTTAACACATCTATTGCCTTAATTCTAACCGTAACAATACACGTAGAGTGATATTTGAGATACAGGGGAACAGAGACACAGAGTTAATATTCATCATCACAAAATAGAGTTACACTTAGAATGGTTCACAAGGGGAATAAACAAGATGAGGTAGGTTGCGGAGAGCGACATCGTCACTTTGTCACGGCGACACTCACACTCAGGCTTTTGACGGGCCCGCGCACCCTTACCTCAGGTGTTCACAGAAAGTTCTCTTATATGGGGGGACTGGGATAATTACAATAAAGTTCATTCTCTGCCCTGCCAACACTGAGTTCTTGTGGGCTACTATCAACTACACTGTTCTTCACTTAGTCACTGTTCACTGTTCTTTTTCCCGACTTGTTCTTGACACAGGGGGTGAGAGTCACTATTTTCCTATATCTCCTGGGTAACGTTCACTCTGGGTCACACTCGTAGGTGGGGTGCAGGGAGGCTCTTCCGTCTGGGGGCCTCGACCTGATAGGCGGCCCTCGTGCTGCGGCCGCGTCGGTGTGGTGCAGGGAGGCCCTCTGGTCTGGGGGCCTCGACCTGATAGGTGGCCCTCGGGACTGGGACCAAACAGCCGGAGTAGTCGGGCCTGTCGTCTTTGGTTCCGTGGAGTGAGGGAGCCCGGATCGCCTTCGTCAGGAGCTGGAGAGTCTGGCCTGGGTGTCCTTGGACTGCGGCCACCAAGGGGGAGAGGCGCCGTCAGGACTGGGCTGCGGCAGCGTCTCCTTCGGGGCTCGGGCAGGAACAAAGAACTCCCGGGTGTGGGCAGTAAGTCCGATATCGGGCCTTGCCACCACTCTAGCGTCTCCTTCAGGGCTATATTCCCGGGTGGTGACGAAGAGCTTCCACAAGGGAAAGAGGCTGGAGAAGGACTCACATCACTCGTGTCCTCTCTAGTACGTCCTGAGGCCGGAGCCTTGGGTCGCCTTACCCTGGTACGTACTCTGGCTGTAGCCGTGGACTTGCCCGGCGTACGAGGAACAACTGAAGGGCGTACTAGGCCGCTCCTTCCCCGCCACGTATATAGATCGTCGGCGCGGTGTTGCTCCCGTAGTAGGGGACAAGCCGGAGTGAGGGGCACAGAGGCCACACTCTCTCCAGTACGAACTGAAACTACCTTCAGGGGCTTCTCTACCCTGGTACGTGCCCCGGCAGGAGCCGAGTGCCTACCCGTTTTACTGAGAACAACCAAAGGGCGTACGTCTAGGCCGCTCCTTCCCCGCCACGTATATAGATCGTCGGCGCGGTGTTGCTCCCGTAGTAGGGGACAAGCCGGAGTGAGGGGCACAGAGGCCACCCTCTCTCCAGTACGAACTGAAACTACCTTCAGGGGCTTCTCTACCCTGGTACGTGCCCCGGCAGGAGCCGAGTGCCTACCCGTTTTACTGAGAACAACTGAAGGGCGTACGTCTAGGCCGCTCCTTCTCCGCCACGTATATAGACCGTCGGCGCGGTGTTGCTCCCTTAATAGGGAAGGGCTACACGTACGGTAGCAGGGGCTCTTTACCCTGGTCCGTACTCTGGCCGTAGCCGGAAGCTGATCTGTCTGATCAGGAACAACTGAAGGGCGTACAAGGCCGCTCCTTCCCCGCCACGTATATAGACCGTCGGCGCAGCGTTGCTCCTGAAGGGAAGAACAGCAAGAGAGGGATGCACTGGGGCAACTCTCTCTCTCTGGTGTACTAAGGCCGGAGCCTTGGGTCGCCTTACCCTTTGCACACTTTGTTAGGCCGTAGCCTTGGGCCTCCTGCCCTAGAGGGTGTAACAAAGCCGTCAATACGGTGTTACCTGGGACTGAATCTTGTTCAGTCCCACCCCTATTCTGACGACCATTGCTCCGCCCGCAATGTAGTTTCCTTTCCCTGGTCAAATGGGGTTGAGGCAATTGTGGGGAACAAGGGCCCGCGTTGTAGAAGTCACGACCCCGTGGCTGGAGGTGGTAGGTGGTGGAGGTGGATGTCTGGTGGGCCAGGGTGAGGTGTTGGGTGAGGCTGACCCAGTGGGTGGTGAAGGTGTTGGGCTCCTGATGGGGGTTGAGAGTCAGCCAGAGGGAGGACGGATGGTCGGTCCGGCGTAGGATTTGGAGCAGGTGGTGGGTGTTCCGGATTCTGGCATGTGGGCGGTCGTGGGGTAGCCAATGCACTCTCGTCACCTTCATCTCGGGGAATTGTGCCTGGTGGAGAGATGAAAGCTGAATGCTGGAGAGTGACGGGAGGTTGGTGGTTTTTTGGGGGATGATTCGGTGGGAGGAGCGTTGTCCTTTGGGGAATTGGGACTTGGGAAGATTCCATCGTGCTTGGTGGAGGGGGAGGGTTATGGGGGAGGTGTTTGGCGCGGAGGGGGGGTATGTGGAGGTGGTGGGTGCCGGGATGGGCGTGTGATGGGCGGAGGTGTTGGGGTGTACCTCAAGGGTGGGCGTGAGAGGCGTCCTGATCTGGTGGTGGTGGTAGTGATGGTGGGTGTGGGTGGCGATGGTGGTTGTGCCCGTGGTGGTGGTGAGGGCGTGCGGCTGTTAGGGGGGGAGGCGGGTGGGGATGCGGTGTGGCGTGTATAATGAGAATAGTCAAGGGGGAGGAGGGGGTGTGGAGGTGGTGGGGTGGTGAGTGGTGAGGTCTGCGGGGGTGGTGGCTTTGGGCGGTGGTGGTGATGTGGGCGGTATGGGCAGTGTGGGTTGGGAGGTGGTGGGTGGACAGGCGTTAGGGAGGTGAGTTGTGAGTTGTGAAGGGCTGGCGGTCTCGGCCGGTGATGGTGGGGTGTCGGGGGGTGGGCTGGTTGTTGGTGAGGTGGAGGGAGGGGGTGAGAAGGAGTAGGAGTAGGAGTCTGGGGGGTAATTCTGAGAAAGGTCGGGATGGACAGGTGTGCGGGCAGGGGTGCAGGTTGGCCGGGCGCGTGGGTGGTCAGCGGTGGGTGGGTGGAAGGGTCGCACGTGGCGATTTCTGTGTGTGCGGTGTTGTCCCTGTTGATCTATAATGACTTGGTATGGGTTGGGTACTTGAACAATTTTGAAGGGTCCATTAAATCAGCGGGAGGTTTTGGAGGGGGTGGGCAGGTGTGCAACGACTACGGACTAACCAGGTTTGTATGGGTTGGAGTGGGTCGTGTCGGGTGCCATGAGGTCTTGTTGAGAGTGTAGGTGGTGGAGGCGGCGTTTGAGGTGGTGGAGGCGGCGTTTGAGGTGGTGGAGAGGGTCGGTAGTGGAGGGTGGGGTGGGTGGCTGTAGGTGGTGGCAGAGTGGCAGGAGTAGTGGCGATTCCCCAAAAACTCTTTCATGTGGAGTTATCCCGTCTTCTCGTGGGCATGTGTTTAAACCCCATTGGATAATCTTGACGTGGGCAGGCCAGTCTTCGTTCCCTGTTTGCATAATGCGTGTGTGGACCTGGTTCATGAGGGAGCGATGGCTTCTCTCGCAGATGCTGTTACCTTGGGGCCAGTAGGGGGATGAGTGGGAGATGTGGTATCCAAATATGTTCGCCAGTTCTTCCCAGACTTTGCCAGTAAATTCTGGGGCATTATCTGAGTGCAGTGCTTGGGGAATACCAAAATATGGGAAGACATGGCGGGTGAGGGCATCGGCAACTGATACTGCACTGTGATCTTTGGCGGGGCATGCGATGATAAACTTTGAATACACATCCACGAATGTAATTATGTATTTGTACCCTGCTTTGGGTGTGAGGGGGCCGACGACATCTAAGGAAAGTAGTTGCCACGGTTTCTGTGCTGTTAATTTTCCTGAAGGGCCGGGTGTACGGGTGATGTCCTTTCCTAAAGCACAGGCTCGGCAGGATTGTATAATGTTCTTGGCGAAGGTGGATGGATTAGGGGTCCAGTACATGTCAGTAAAGACTTGTAGGAGTTTTTTAGTTCCCAGGTGGATGCCGTTATGGGCATGGAGGTGGAGCATGGTGTCGTGGGCAGTGGTGGGGCTTAGGACGATGTGTCCGTTTGGATCGAACAGGTGTTCGCCATGTGGGTGGAGTTTAGCGAATGTGTTCGGTGGGATCCAGGTAGGGCGTAGTTTGTTGTGCCACATTTGGACTAGGTCTGGCTCTGTCGAGATTGCACTGATTGGTAGACAGGACAGGGCGTCAGCGTTTGTGTGGAGTTTGCCTGGTCGGTATGAGATCTCGAAATCATACTCCTCGAGTGTTTCTCGCCATCGTATAAGTTGTGCGTTGGTGGTATTTGACTGACGTAACCATTGCAGGGATTGGTGGTCCATAATGACTATCACATGGGTGCCCGAGATGTAGGAGCGGAAGTATTCGAGGGACCAGATGATTCCCAGGCACTCGCGTTTGGTGGCCGCGTAGTTTCTTTCTGCAGGATTTAGGGTGCGGCTGGCACAGGCGATGATATGTTCACGGCCATCTTGTAATTGTGCAAGGACAGCCCCTATGGCAATGAGTGATACGTCGGTATACAGGCGGAATGGGAGGTTGTAATCTGAGAAAGCGACTACTGGGGCAGAGGTTAACTTGGACTTGAGGGTGGTGAATGCAGTTTTTCTTGGTTCGGTCCATACGAACGGCTCGCCTTTTTTTGTTAGGTCGTGTAGGGGTTTGGCGGTATCTGCAAATCCTTTGACGAACCGCCTGTAGTATGATGTTAGGCCTAGGAAGGCTCTAGTTTCGTGCACGTCACGAGGTAGGGGAATGTCGGTGACTGCACGTAGTTTTTCTGGGTCCGGGGAGATGCCTTCAGCGTTAATTAGATGTCCAAGGAAAGAGACTGATCTCTCGGCCAAAACGCACTTTGTTGGTTTTAGTTTTAGTCCTGCCTGGCGTATATGGTGGAACACTTGTTTGAGGCGGTGGAGGTGGTCGGCCCAGGTATGACTGAAAACGATGACGTCGTCCAGATACGCCAAACAAGTCTCCCAGGTTAGTCTGCTGAGAACTGACTCCATCAGGCGGGAGAATGTGGCAGGGGCGTTGCAGAGTCTGAAGGGAAGAACGTTGAATTCATAATGCTTCCCGTTTGATGTTGAGGCGGTTTTGTGTTTATTGTCGGGGTGTACAGGGACTTGCCAATAACCCGATTGCAGGTCTAGGGTCGAGAACCAGGTCGACCCATGTAGGGAGTCGAGTCGAGCGAGTCATCGATTCTGGGTAGGGGCGTAGCGTCTTTGATAGTGACGTCATTGACTCGGCGGTAGTCTACGCAAAAGCGCATAGTCCCATCTTTCTTCCGTACGAGTATAACAGGTGAGGACCATGGGCTAGTGGAGTTGGAGATAACGCCGGCATCGAGCATATCCTGGACCTGCCGGTCTTCTTCTGCCCGTTGTTTTGGATTTTTTCGTCGTGATGGTTGGCGAATTGGAGGTCCGGTCGTGTGTATCTCATGGCTGAGATAGGTAGTGTGGCCAAGGTCGGTTGGACCGGAGGAGAACAGGTCCTGAAAGTCCAGGAGGAGTTGTCGGAGGCTGTTGGTTTGGGAAGGGGATAGGTGTGATGGTAGGTCGGGGAGAGTGGGATGGTCGGGGGGTGGTGCTTGGCATGGTTCGGCTTCTGTGTCCCCGATGATGAGTCCTCTTGGTAGGGTTAGCGGGGTTGTGGTGAGGTTGGGGATATGGATTTCATGGGCATGTGGGGGAAGGAAGGTGGGGCTTACTAAACAGGAGGAGAGTGGTCCGGTGGAGATGGATGGTGAGAAGAGGACGGAGGTACCTGAAGGTCTGTTCAGTTTTACCCAAGCTTCATGGTGGGGTGGAATGGTGATTGAGGAGGCGATAGTGGCAGGAAAAGATGGGGAGGGGTCCAGATGATGTGTGGTGGGGGGTGGTGATGGAGGGGGATGAAGTGAGGCGTTGTGTGAGGTTGGGTTGGGGTCAGATGTACAGGTGGGTTGGGGCAGGTGAGTGTTCGGGGGTTGTGTGTGTTTGCGTGGTGAGGGGGGGGGGTGTTCTTGCTTTTTCTTTGATGAGATTTTTTTTTCTTGTTGATTGATGCTTGGTTGGGGCGGGCTGGACTGAAGTGGAGGCGGCGCTGATGGCAGTCAATGGTGGCGTGGAGTTTTTGGAGAAGGTCCAGCCCAAGATATCCATCATATTGATCGCATGTCGAGTCGAATATGATGAATGGGTGGTTAGTGGATACTCGTTGGTGGGTGTTGGTTTGAAGGGCCCGTGTTTCCCCATGGATAGGCAGGGGGCCATCCCCCGCGTCGACGAGGTTGGCTGAAGTGGGGAGAAGGGGGCCAAATGCAGAGATGTGGCGGAGGTAGAAGTGGGAGTACAGGCACGATCTGGCTGCTCCCATATCTACCAGTAATCGTGCCTTGACCCCGTTCAGCCAAATCTTGTTGTAGACTGGGGGTCTATAGCTATGTGAGGTGGCCCCCGCCACCGTGGGGAGGTGCGGGGGCGGGCCTAAAAATCCATCTGCTGAGGAGTGGGGTCGTCATGGTCGTCGTCGTCCGTTCCCGAGTAGAGTGTTGGCGGTGTGTCGTCTTCCGGTGCGTCGTCGTCTAGGGAGGAGACTTTCTTGCACCCTTGGTGAAAGTTTCTGCGCCTCCTAGTCTTTAGCTGTTCTCTTATGTCGTGCAGGGGGCAGGTGCCACTGCAGGCCGTGAACTCCCAAGGATTAATAGTGATGAGATTGCCTTGTTCCTTGGGGTTGGGGCACTTTTTATGTGGGTAAGCCCTGGGCACAGTAGGAGTTGGCTCTGTAGTTGGCTGGTGAGGCGGCAGCTTAGGTTTGGGTGGAGGGTTGTGTTTCATTGGGAATCTTGTCACCGCGTGGAGTGGTTGTGGTATGGGACGGGCGGCGAGGAGACGTCTGACGAGTTGCAGGCATGGAGGTAGGATCCTTATTTCAAAATCGATTACTAAAACATTTCTATTTCTATTATGTAGATCATTACACTGAAAATACTTTTTTTTTTTTTGCGTGGGTACTTGTTTTCATATATTATAATTGAATATCAATATGCAAGGTACTTGAAATAAAAAAAAATGTGTTAGTATAAAAGGAAAAAAATGGTTGTATTACGTTAACATATAACGAAACAATTGATACTACAGGTTGGCGCGGCGCGGCCTTTCTGCCAGTCCTGGGCGTTGGCGAAAGCGGAGCAGACTGGCTTCACTTTCCCTAGACACCTCACCCCGCGCGCGCCGCCTCCCCTTTATCCTACCTCCATGGTTGCAGGTAGTTTTCCATGTCCCCTGGGGGATCATAGATTGAGGAGTGCTCCCTGACTGTGCTAGGGAGAATCCTCAGCAGGGCATTAAATGTATGTATACCTCGGGCATTTGTAGTCGCTCTCGTGAGGCCAGTCAGCTCATACGTGCCTGAGACCTGTGGTAGTGTTGTGCTAGTGTGCTTTAGTGATCTGTGATAGTGGTTGTGTGATCTGTGATAGTGGTTGTGTTAGTGTGTTGTAGTGATCAGCGATAGTGTTGTGCTAGTGATCCGTGAGAGTGTGTGTTGTGGTGACCCGTAGTGACCCGTGATAGTGTGTGCTACCTTGTGTGAACTAGTGCGTAATGGCTTCCTCGGCAGAGAGCTGTGTCCCCACTGCAGGTACTGAAAAGGACTACCTTGAATTAAAGGAGGAACTTCTCGAACTGAAGCGGGAGGTACAAATTCTCAGGCAGGAGAAGGCACAGATGAGGGAATTGTTGGAGGAGATGTTGGAGGAGAAAGAGAAAAAGGCTGAAGGTTGGACACTAGTTAACAAGGGTGCAACGAAGTTCACTCTTAAAAAGCAAACGGAAATTAAGACAACTAATACATTCGACGCACTACGGGACGAATGTGAAGGGAAGGCAGAGAGGGAAGTAGAGGAGAAGGACGGTGATAGAACTTCCAGTACAGGTAAGTATGAACAGAACAAGAAAGGTAAGAAAAATGTTGTTGTTGTTGGAGACTCCCAGGTGAGATATCTGAACAGGGCCATGTATACTCCACTCGCTAAACATGTGTGTCTTCCAGGGGCCAGGGTGGCTAATGTGGTAGATAAAATTTCAAATATCGTAAAGGAAAGTGGTGACAAACCCACTGTGTGCCTCAGTGTAGGAGGCAATGATATTAGTAGCCGTAAGAGTGAGGTACTGTGGAAAAGGTACAAGTTGATGTTAGAAAAGGTTAGGGAGAGGGGAGGAACCCCTGTAGTGCTTGGTGTTTTACCAAGGTGGCGGGTTGGAAGGGAATGGTTGAGCAGGGCAATAGGGTTTAATTGCCGCCTTGAAAGGTATTGCAAAGATAATGCAATACCTTTCATAGACAGCTGGGACCGGTTTTATGGACGAAGTGCCTTGTATAGTTGGGATGGGACTCATCTTAGCAGGCAGGGAGTTACTGTTTTAGCTGGAATGATAGATAGGGAGTTGGAGGGATATTTTCGAGATTGAGAAGTAGGTGTACAGGAAGATGCAGCAACTACAGTCAGAAATCATTATTACCATGTTTGGATGGATGCATCGATACTTGCAAAATTAAGAACAAAAGTTCAACCAATAGTGTAGATACATCCACTCAGGCACCTCAAATTGAGCAGGCGATGATAGATGATAGAACAAGCGATGATAGAAGGGCGATAAGCGATAGTACAAAAAATTGTTATATTAGTAAAGTAAAGAGTTTCCCAGTTAGTAATAAAATAAATAACAGTAAATGCCAAGGTAAAGGCATAACTACTCGTAATAATCTGAAAGTATACTACACAAACAGCCGGAGTTTACGTAATAAAATGGATGAACTGAGGGCTTTAATTTGTACAGAGAAAATAGACATTGCCGTTATTAGTGAAACTTGGATGAATACAGACACTCGAGAATTTTTAGCAGAATATCAGATAAAAGGCTATAATATTTTTGTGTCAAACCGTCAGGGAAGAAAGGGGGGAGGGGTAGCTATTTATTTAAAGGATTCATTAAACTGTTACAATAAAGCAGACATTAAAGTAAATAGGGACACAGAAAGTGTCTGGGTTGAAATTAGTAACAATAGGGAGAAATTAGTCTTAGGAGCAATTTACAGATCTCCAAAATTAAGTAGAGCTGATAGTAAATACCTCTGGGAGGAAATTAGGAAAGCATCACAGTCCAGCTTATTAATAATTGTTGGGGACCTTAATCTGCCAAGGATAGATTGGAGAAATCAGACAGGAGATGCAGAGTCAGAGGAATTTCTAGAGGTAGTACAGGATAATTTCCTTTATCAGTATATCAGGGAGCCCACCAGAGGTAATAATATACTAGATTTGGTTTTAGCTAATAAAGAAAATATCATTAGCGATATAGAGGTTGGTGGACGACTTGGTAATAGCGATCATGAAGAAATTAAGTTCAAATTTATTTGGGATGTCTGTTCCACTGAAAATACCTCCACCGTTCCTAATTTTCGTCTAGGAGATTTCGATGGCTTAAGAGCTTATTTTCGAACGGTATTCCACAGGGAGATTAGCTATTTGAGGGAATGTCAGGTCAGTGGGGATCCCCAGGTCATAGGTCAAGCACAGGAAGCACGTGGGGATGTCCGTCAGGTGTCTGTGAGGGGGGAGGTGGTAGACAGGAATGTAGTCCAGGTGACGGAAATTAACTCAGCTCCAGTACCAAACAGACGTTCGACCAGTGAGAAGTATAACGAGTTAATAAATATAATACACGGAGGCCAAGATAGATATATTCCTTCAAAACCGTTTAGAACTAACAATTCAGAACCAAGATGGTTAAACAACAGATTAAAATCTCTCATAGGCCAAAGGAAAGGAATATATAGAAAAATAAAACGTGGAGAGGAACACTTACGTAACCGGTACACAATTTTAAATAGAGAAGTAAAGAGGGAGATAAGAAAAGCAAAGAGAAGTTATGAAATTAAGGTTGCAAGTGAATCAAAAGTAAACCCCAAGGGTTTTTATCAAATGTACCGAACGAAAAATAAAGATAGGATAGGACCACTCAGAATAGAATCAGGTGAAGATAAAGAAATGTGCTCCATCCTAAATAATTATTTCATATCAGTATTCACCAAGGAAAATCTAAGCCTGGTCCCTCAAGCAGCAAATATTTACCATGAGAATACGGAAAATATTCTTAGTAAAATAACCATTAGTAAGGAGGACGTATTGAAAGAAATTAATAAGTTAAAACCTCAAAAATCGCCAGGTCCGGACGATATATATGCAAAAATTATAAAAGAAACCAAAGAAGAATTATGTCAGCCACTTTTAACGTTATTTAATGACTCTTTAAGTTCAGAAGTTCCAGAGGCGTGGAAAACCGCAAACGTAGTGCCCATCTTTAAAAAGGGTGATAAATCAGCTGCGTCGAATTATCGTCCGATAAGTCTAACGTCAATAGTAGGAAAAATGTTAGAGTCAATTTTGGCAAATAGGATTAGAGAACACTTAGAAAGATTTAATCTTATAAACGAAAGTCAGCACGGATTCAGGCAAGGAAGATCCTGCCTCACAAATTTGTTGTCATTCTACTCGGAGGTCTATGAGGCAGTAGATAGCGATAAAGCTTACGATGTTATTTATCTGGACTTTAGTAAAGCTTTTGATAGAGTCCCACACGAAAGGTTAGTTAGAAAGGTTCGAGCACACGGTATAGACGGCGATATCTTAAAATGGATAGAATCCTGGCTGAAAGGACGAAAGCAGAGAGTATTAATAAATGGAACTAAGTCGGACTGGGGATTAGTAACTAGCGGTGTACCACAGGGTTCATTACTCGGTCCCTTATTATTTATCATATATATAAATGATCTAGACTCAGGAGTCAATAGCAGAATCAGCAAATTTGCCGACGATACAAAAATAGGGCGTATCATTAACTCGACTGACGATTCCCATTACTTACAAAAAGACCTCGATACATTGTCCAAATGGTCTAAAACTTGGCAAATGGAATTTAACGTTGAAAAATGTAAAGTACTTAACGTAGGCAAGACCATTGGAGATACTAAATACAGCTTAGATAACAAAGAAATTAGCAAATCGGAATGCGAGAGAGATCTAGGAGTTATGATTAGTAACGATCTTAAACCTAGGCAACAGTGCATTAATGCGAGAAATAAAGCAAATAGGGTCCTAGGATTTATTTCGAGAAGCGTGAGCAATAGATCATCTAAAGTAATACTGAAACTTTATCTAGCATTAGTAAGGCCACATTTAGACTACGCAGTACAATTTTGGTGTCCTTACTATAGAATGGATATTAATTCGTTAGAAAATGTACAGAGAAGAATGACTAAAATGATACATGACGTTCGGAACCTGTCATATGAAGACAGACTGAAAAGACTAAGTCTGCATTCGCTAGAGAGGCGTAGAGTAAGGGGAGACTTAATTGAGGTGTTTAAGTGGATGAATGGTATAAATAAGGGAGATATTAGCAAGGTACTTAAAGTGAGCATACAGGATAGAACTAGAAATAATGGTTTCAAACTAGAAAAATTCCGTTTCAGAAAGGAAATAGGTAGAAATTGGTTTGGTAATAGAGTAGTAGACGAATGGAATAAGCTACCTAGCAAAGTAGTTGCTGCCTCTTCCATTGAGAGTTTCAAGCATAGGCTAGATAAGCATATGACAAATAAGGGGTGGATATAGAATAAAGAAAATCTTATAACCAATACTAATTCAAAA
Organism: Coenobita brevimanus; assembly: GCF_032717465.1. Classification (NCBI taxonomy): domain Eukaryota; kingdom Metazoa; phylum Arthropoda; class Malacostraca; order Decapoda; family Coenobitidae; genus Coenobita; species Coenobita brevimanus. The sequence continues at coordinate 11,299,079 of NC_137042.1, forward strand.
AAAAATTTCTTTTCAGGTTATACTATGATAGTCTCTATTCTCCTTTCACACTTTCCTGTAAAATTTCCACGCCAGTTTTTCTATACGGCGTGGTGTTCTTTCTGACTTTTTCCTGCCGGCTTCGGCTGGAGGGTTTGGAGGGCGGGGGAGACCCTTCTTCTTTGCTATCCTTATCTCATTCTAGTAGTTCAGTTACTCTTCTAGGAGCTGCCTAGCATGGGCCAACCGGCCTACTGCAGTTGTCCTCTCTTCTTATGTTCTTATGTTCTTATGTCTCAGGATAAGCAGCGCTGACGAGGCGTCGAGCCTGGACGAATGTGTCGTCCAGGTTCCCGTCGTAGATGAGGGCATCGAGTTGAGAGAGGGCGACAACTCAGCCTATTGATGGCGTGAAAGCCTGTCTCACTATTTGTGAGAATTGCTCCCATGACAGTTCTGGGACGATTTTTGGTGCGACAGTGGCAATTATTTTTCCCAGGTTAGGTAATATGACTGCAATTTTTTCTCTGTCTGAGTCGAACCCTATGTCTAGGAGGGGTGTGACCATATCTAAAAATACTTCTATGTCGCATTGGTCCGGGTTGCATCTCGGTAATTGGATGTGGAGTTTGGCTGCCATTGTGCAAGTTTCCTTTTTATCGTTCCTCCGTGCTTTTACTCGGATCCAGAACCACCGCTTGCCACCAGTGTTATGCTGGTGTTTTTATGGCGACTTCTCGTTGTAAAAACACTAGCTACTGAAGCGGGGTCCTCTTTCTAGACCGGAAGTAAAGCACCAACAAAGGAACAGGAAATAAAAACCAGGCAGTATACTTTAACACATCAATTACCTTAATTCTAACCGTAACAATACACGTAGAGTGATATTTGAGATACAGGGGAACAGAGACACAGAGTTAATATTCAGCACCACAAAATAGAGTTACACTTAGCACACACTACAATGTTCATACAGGGAGATCTTGAATTATCTATGGTATTATTTATGTGTCACTTTTAGGCAGGATATGGTTCACAAAGGGAATAAACAAGATTGGGAGTCTGTATGGGAAATATTACTATAAATGAGGTAGGGTGCGGATAGCGACACTCGACATCGTCACCTTGTCACGGCGACACTCACACTCAGGCTTTTGACGGGCCCGCGCACCCTTACCTCAGGTGTTCACAGAAAGTTCTCTTATATGGGGGGACTGGGATAATTACAATAAAGTTCATTCTCTGCCCTGCCAACACTGAGTTCTTGTGAGCTACTATCATCTATACTGTTCTTCACTTAGTCACTGTTCACTGTTCTTTTTCCCGACTTGTTCTTGACACAGGGGGAGAGAGTCATTATTTTCCTATATCTCCTGGGTAACGTTCACTCTGGGTCACACTCGTAGGTGGGGTGCAGGGAGGCTCTCCCGTCTGGGGGCCTCGACCTGATAGGCAGCCCTCGTGCTGGGGCCGCGTCGGTGTGGTGCAGGGAGGCCCTCTGGTCTGGGGGCCTCGACCTGATAGGTGGCCCTTGGGACTGGGACCAAACAGCCGGAGTAGTTGGGCCTGTCGTCTTTGGCTCCGTGGAGTGAGGGAGCCCGGATCACCTTCGTCAGGAGCTGGAGAGTCTGGCCTGGGTGTCCTGGGACTGCGGGCACCAAGGGGGAGAGGCACTGTCAGGACTGGGCTGCGGCAGCGTCTCCTTCGGGGCTCGGGCAGGAACAAGGAACTCCTGGGCGTAGGCGGTAAGTCCGATATCGGGCCTTGCCACCACTCTAGCGTCTCCTCCGGGGCTATATTCCCGGGTGGTGACGAAGGGCTTCCACAAGGGAAAGAGGCTGGAGAAGGACTCACATCACTCGTGTCCTCTCTAGTATGTCCTGAGGCCGGGGCCTTGGGTCGCCTTACCCTGGTACGTACTCTGGCTGTAGCCGTGGACTTGCCCGGCGTACGAGGAACAACTGAAGGGCGTACTAGGCCGCTCCTTCCCCACCACGTATATAGACCGTCGGTGCAGTGTTGCTCCCGTAGTAGGGGACAAGCCGGAGTGAGGGACACAGAGGCCACACTCTCTCCAGTACGAACTGAAACTACCTTCAGGGGCTTCTCTACCCTGGTACGTGCCCCGGCAGGAGCCGAGTGCCTACCCGTTTTACTGAGAACAACTGAAGGGCGTACTAGGCCGCTCCTTCTCCGCCACGTATATAGACCATCGGCGCGGTGTTGCTCCAGTAATAGGGAAGGGCTACACGTACAGTAGCAGGGGCTCTTTACCCTGGTCTGTACTGTGGCCGTAGCCGGAAGCTGATCTGTCCAATCAGGAACAACTGAAGGGCATACGAGGCCGCTTCTTCACAGCCACATATATAGACCGTCGGTGCGGCGTTGCTCCTGAAGGGGAGAACAGCAAGAGAGGGATGCACTGGGGCAACTCTCTCTCTCTGGTGTACTAAGGCCGGAGCCTTGGGTCTCCTTACCCTTTGCACACTTTGTTAGGCCGTAGCCTTGGGCCTCCTGCCCTTGGGCCTCCTGCCCTAGAGGGTGTAACAAAGCAGTCAATACGGTGTTACCTGGGACTGAATCTTGTTCAGTCCCACCCCTATTCTGACGACCATTGCTGCACCCGCAATGTAGTTTCCTTTCCCTGGTCACCTGGAGTTGGGGCAATTGCGGGGAACAAGGGCCCAGGATCGTGATGTCCTGGTGACCCTCTTGATCGGGGTCACTAACCCCACCGTTGTGTCCTCCTGGGGTGGTGGTGCGGTGGCGGCCCGGTGGTGGGGTGGGGGGTGGTGAGGTGGGAGGTCCGGCAGCGGGCACGGCGGGCATTTTACTTTCATTAACTTCTTGTAGTACAGTAGCTAATTGCAGTGATAGTCATTTTTTTTTTTTAATTCAAATGCCGGTAGCTAATTGTCATATCAAAATATTATGTAGAAAATAGAGGGATTATGAAATACCAGCCGGGGCAACCTAGGTCGCCACCACACCCCCAGAAGTAGAAGACGGAGGGGTAGACAGAGCGCGCGGCTTGTTCACCCGGGCGGCCGGGCCGCGCGCCCGTTCCCCGGAATGCGCTTGACGAGACCAGTAGACCACCGCAGTCCGAGTGCATTACCTCTCGGGCGAGCTAGTCCTTGCCAGGATCGGGGTGGAGCTGACCCTACAGCTCTAGGCAGCACACCTGCGACGGCCCAAAGCCGTGCAAACCAAGAGACGGCCCGTAGCAGCTCCGACCAAAGGGCCACGGCCTATAGCCAGGCCCCAGTGATGGGCAAGAGCCACACACACAAAAAAAAAAGGCCACGGCCTATAGCCGGGCAGTCAATAAGTAGACGGCCCATAATCACTCCGTCAGGTGCTGCCTACGCCCCCTGCAGAACCAGTGATGGCACATAGCCGTGTTGGGGAGAGACAGGTACGCCCCCTCTCCTTCTGTAGTTGCCTCGGAGGGCATGACACAGGCGATGGCCCATAGCCGTGCCCGTAGGCAGGAGACGGCCCATAGCCGCTCCTCGTCTGCATGTCGCCCTCCTTATGGGACTTTGGTGACAGCCCACTGCCGTGCTGACAGGCAAGCGATGGCCCATTGCCGTGCTTTGTCTGCATTCCGGTCAGGGAGTCAGGCCCCGGTGACGGTCCAAAGCCGCACCGACAGTGAAGGGACGGCCCATAGCTGCCCTCTGTCTGTTGCCCAAGGGAACCCAGCAACGGCCCATAGCCGTGCCGCCACTCTGTTTACCCAGACCGAGGCAACCTCCAGGAGGAGGACTTCTGCCCTAAGGACTGGTGGAGAGGCTCGGTGTTATCTCCGGGGCTCTTCTCCATCCAGTCGGCTGCTGAGGAGGACATCCACCTAACGGACTCTGGCCAGGAGCAATGCCACAGCCCCAACCTGACGGCGACACCAAGAGAAGGAGACCGCAGTCAATGGGCCTCTGAGGGCGCCCCCAGGACCCCACGGCAAGACCTCACCCCTCCCCGATGAAGGCAGTGCCCTTCCCCCACCATGCGCCTAAAGGAGTGCCTCCAGGATCTGCTTGGCCCAAGCCCCAAGGGCCAGACCCCAGTCAGTCCCCAGCCCTGACAGTGAGAGGCCCTTTACCATGCCCAGCCCAAACCCTCGACGAGAGACGACGCCCCTGAGAGTGGTTCTGCGGCCGCAGGACGAAGGGACTCCTGAAGGGACTCTGCCTACCCCAGGCCGACGACTGTGAGTCCCCCAGGCCACCCCTTTCCCCTTTGCCTGATCAGTGACATTCCCTAACAGTGACAGTGATATATGGCTCATACAGACTGACAACGAGAGGCCAGGACTGTGCAGTATAAGTGAGAAGTGTGATTCAGTGAAGTAAGGAAAAACACCTGAAACACTGCATATCTATTCTGTGTAAGGCGAGAGGCAAACACTCAGTGTCACTATTATAACTCTGTCAGTGTTTTGCCACCCTGCATAAATCAAGAAACAGAAAACAGTAAACAGTGACATGACTCATATAACTATCGTGAAACTAGAACTACAGTCAGTGCCAGAGCAAATTCCCCTGAACTAGTAAAACCTGTGTTTTGCCTCCCTAGTGGAAAAAGAGCCTCTTTTGCAGAGACTGTAAAAGTTGTGTATTGCCCCCAGACCCGAATTAAGACTCCTGTCTATATAGTATCCTGTGGGATACTCCAAACCCACCTACCAGTCTATGTATTAATTTTGATTAGCATATTGTGTACACGTCTTCCTGTTCCACAGTAAAGAATTTGTCAATACACGTGTAAGGTTGTTGCCCTGTGTTTTTATGCCCTATTCCTCTCATACTGTGCCTAAGCTCCGGTCTAGAAAGGGAACCCAGGCTACACTCTAGAGATGGGAAGCCGACCCTTAAACTCCTAGCATAACAGATTGTGATACCGATTGAAATGAGCACTCCCAGAACCAGACCCCCCACCCTGCTACGGAGCCGCAGCCCCACCCCCACCCCAGGAGGACACACGGTGGGCTGGATGACAGTTGCCCAGCCCGGGAGCGAAACGGGCCCAGGTACACCCCGGCCATATGTCCCTCTTCCTCTCAACCTGCTCAACTACAACATCGCAGGGAAACGAGACTACTCCTCCACCGGAGCAGCCCTCGCCAGGATCGGGGTGGGACTGCTCCAGAAACAGTCCCAGGCAGCACCGTGGTAATAGCCACTGTACGTACCTCGGAGGGAACGGCCACTGTACGTCCCTTAGCTGCTTCCCCCTGCAGCCCCGCAATGATGACCACTGTATGCGTCGGGGAAGGAACGGCCACTGTACGTCTTTCTGCTGCAGCCACATCTGGAGCTCGCCTCCGTGTGGCAACTATTGAGCGCACACCGACAGGCAAAGACAGGAGAAGTTGAACTGTGACGATGGCCACTGTATGCGCTAGGGAGGGAACGGCCACCGTACGTCCCTCATCCACCTCCTCCTCCTCCTACAGGAGTAGTCCCGTGGTAACAGCCACTGTACATACCGGGGAGGGAACGGCCACTGTACATCTCTCAGCTACTTCTCATTGGGCAGGCAGACCCGCGGCGACAGCCACTGTACGCGCCGGGGAGGGAACAGCCACTGTACATCCCTCATCTGCCTCTTCCTCCTTCGGGAGAAGCCCCACGGCAACGGCCACTGTACGCCTGGGGAAGGAACGGCCACTGTACGTGTCAGGAAAGGGACGGCCACTGTACGCCCTTCATCCACAGTCCCGAGGGTTCTCCCGGAGGGGAAGATACCTTGCGCAGCCCACTCCATATCCCTCAACTGCGTGGGACGCCCTTCTGTCTCTCCCTCCAGGTGTGGTTCCCCAGAGGTGCTGCCATTCCAGGAGTGGTGGCGAGGTCCTGTCTCCAAAGGCGGGGTTTGCACACTAAACCCTGCCCCTGGACGACGCTGGATCCTGACGGATGCCCCGCAGGCGAGGTGCCACAGCCAACCCCTGACAGCACCCCAACCTAGAGGTGACCAAAGTCCCAGGCCTCCCAGGGCCAGCCCGTGGACCCCAAGGCAGGACCACTCTGACCCCACTCACCGTCAGCCCTCCGCCAGGAGCAAGAACCGGCGGACCCGACTCCTGACGTTGTTCGGCCCCAGTCTCAAGGGCCCCTTACCAGGTCGAGGTCCGAAAAGAAGAGGGCCTACCTGCACCCCAGACCAGACACGCGGCCGGGCCGTGACGCCCCCAGGAGCTGTCCCGTGCCTCCCGCAGGAGGGCTCCCCAGAAGGATTCCCTCTCACTCCCGGGCGCCACCTCAGTTAGACCCAGGCCTCAGCAGTCCAGTGACGACGCCCCCAGATCCCAGTGTCGTGCTAAAGACTTAACAGTGAAAGTGACTGCGAGTGATATAAAACAGTAAGACAAAAACACTACCCCTAAAAGTCTCTGTTCCAGTTTATCCAGAACACTGTGTATATGTCTAAACATCCCAGAACCAGAGAATATCCTACCAAAGAGACCAACCTACCACGTACAGTCCAAAGAGACCGAGTGAATGAACAGTGTCCCCACTGATATGTTATGCTAGTATTAATTAACCTGTCACTTTACTCCATCCATATTCGATGTATCTTTGTATGTATATTGAAAGGGAATTGAACTGAGACAATAGATGTGTTAAGGTGTCCTGCCGAGTTTTTATGCCCTATTCTTTTGTAAGTGTTCTACTTCCGGTCTAGAAAGAGGACCCCGCTCAGTCGCTGGTGTCTTTAGAATGAGAAGCAGGTTTACATCCAGCGTAATACCGATCGCATCTCAGTCACAAAAATGTTTAGCATTGTTTAATTTGCCACAGCGGAAAGTCAGCTTTATGTTCGTATTTATTCAGTATTATCTCTATTGAGATCCCTTTATTTTTCTGTTCAGTTGTGCAGTGCAGTTGACATGTGCAATAGTGTAATAGTATAAACAATGTAATAGCATAATAATTTACTGTGCAAATAAACAAACTGTGAAAGTTAGCATAAAGCTGGCATAATTTTCTCACCCCAATAGCATAATTTTGCTGGTTTCAGCATTATTATAAATGGGGTCTAGCATAATTTAGCAGTGGAGATGTGGTAACACTGTTCGAAATTTCCCTTGTACCTGTTTTCTATCTATCTATCTATTGCCAGACGCCATAATTCCGTTAAGGGTAGCCATTTGACTATGAGTTATTTGTTTTACGGGGAGGGGCACTAACCCTCCACCAACCCACTTGTTGACAGGTAGGGAGCACATAAGGTTTGGTTTTATAGTTACCACCTAGCGTTGTAAATGGTTTCTTGGCTTACAGGAAAACATTTGGCTTGTCACTCAATGTAAACCCACCTGTAAAGGAAAGAAAAGCAATAAGAAGTGACAGGAAAGATGGGAGAAATAGGAAGAGAGGAGGGCAGGCACAGAAAAAGTATGATAAAGGCTAAGGAAGAAGTAGGCAGCGCTACATCAAGTGAGTGGATGATGGTCGCCACTGTTTTGATTGTACTGAATAATACACAGAGCACATATACAACACAAGAAGGTGGTGGGTCTTGCCACACACCTTCTTCAGTAAATATAGTCATATACTGTACAGTAATTGGTTATTGTAATGCTAGGTGTTTTGGGGTTGGCCTCCCGTCCCTCTAACGCCTAGTGTGTAGCTGGGTTCTCTTTCTAGGCCGGAGCTTAGACAAATAAGAGAGAGACAGGACACAAAAACTCAAGGCAACAACTTTACACGTGTATTACTAACTTCTACCGTGGAACGGGTAGATGTCACGAATACAGATATACTGGACAACTATAATTCTTTGGCCTAGATATGGGTTATTAGTATCGCGCAGGATACTACTCAGGTCAAGGTCGGGTAAGGTGAATAGCAGAGGGGTTATATGCTATTACTGCACGAAGTCCAAGTTTTATATATTGGTGGAGTGGGTGGGACTATTTCACTGTTGGTAATTATTTCTTTAACACTGGGGTCTGTGTATGATCTTAGTATGATGCGGCGTTATTAGTTGGTAGTGTATTCACTGTAATAGACCCATATTTCACTGCTTTACCGTGTTCACGATTTCACTGTTACTTTTACTCACTCCATCACTCTTTTATATTGTCATTGATGCTTTTCTCACGGACTTCCTTTATCCTGTTAATTCACTCCTCTGTCTTCACTTCACTAGGTCACAGACACTGTGCTATCACTCACTCTTTTTGGGTCTGGGCGTCGTGGCAGTCAGGTACAATGGCAGTGGAGGTGACTCAGCCTCACTACTGATGGGGCTGGGTTCCACCAGAAGCCTCTGTGTTCAGGGGCCACGGGATCACGCGTAGGGGCGTCCTCTCTCGTTCGGGGCTGCTGGTGGCAAAGGGTCCCGCACTTTCGGGGCTTGGGGCGGGAGTCCGGCCCTCAGGGCTGGGGCCGAATAGCTGCCTGAACTTCTCGCTCAGACGCCTGACGGAGGATGAAGATCTCCGGTGTCTGGGTGTAGGGGGGTCCCGCACGGGGGTCCTGGGGGCGGTCTGGAGGTCCCGAGGGTTGCGGTCCCTGGTGTTCGGAGAAGCTGTCAGGAGGGGGCTGGGCGTCGGCCTACATCGGGGTCTGTCAGGCAAGTTCTCTCTGGATCCGGCTGCAGGGAGAAGAGCCCGGTGGAAGTCATGGGGCCTCTCCATACTCCTCCAGGCTGGGGGCTCCCTCTGGGTCGTAGGTTTGTGAACAGGAGTCAGCACCTGACGGAGGAGCGGCTACCGGCTGTCTCCTGCTGTAGGGCCCGGCCACTGGCCATGGCCTTCTGGGGGCGCGGCCGCAGGCCATCACTAAGGCCTGGCTACTGGCCGTGGCCTGGGAGGGGGAGCGACTACAGGCCAACAGGGGCACCTTTAGAGCAGCTACAGGCCATCTTCTGATGAAGGTGGGAACGGCTGCAAGCCGTCTCCTGTTTTCCTCCAGAGCGGCTGCAGGCCATCTCCTGTAGGAGGGTTGAGCGGCTACCGGCCATCTAAGGGGTGCTGACTGGAGCTGGAGTAACAGCTCCACCCCGTGGTTGATTGTGGTGGGCTCGCCCGGAAGTTAGTCTTGTATTCCTGCTATGGTGGCGGTGGGCGAGCTCCGGGTCATAGGGGCACGCGGCCCGGGTGGACTCATGTCATTGTCGCCCTGAGTCCCGGTGCACTGTAGGTGCTCCTCGGTGGGCTCCTTCTGGGGGTGTTAGGTAGCCCTCCGTGGCACTATACTGCATTTTAGTTATAAATTTGTGGGTGTAGCAACAGGTCCTTTAGCATATCCTATATTATTGTTGCGTCCCGGTCCCATACTGTCACAGGCTCCAACAGCAGTAGTTCGGTATAGGAAGGACGTTGCCCAGCAGGGACGCAGCCAGAAATATAATTCGGGAGGGGGGGGGCCACAATGACTAACCATGAGAAATATAAAAACACAATGCATCATCCCCCATCCTCTCCACATGCCCAAACCATCTCAATCTACCCCTCCTCATCACAACACCAATGCACTCCAAATCCATCCTACCTCATAACTCTTCCGTCATATATCTAGCTCCACCCCCCCCCCCACGCCTCATGCTTAAGGACGAGCTGCACTATACATATTCCGTAGTTATGAGTTCCACTAAGTTGCCTGTAGCTAATTATGCTGAAAAATTTCACTGAGAAATATGCTTTTTATAATCATGAAAGGCTTTGTCCACTTCTTGCATCGTAAAAGGTACAGTTCCTGCTAATAATACAGGTCCACCAATGATATAATGCCGAAAATCATCATCAGTATAGTGTATATCATCACAAACTGGCCAGTTGCATTTCTCAGTTCCTCTTCTTTCCAAAAATTTCCTTGTACAACTCTTTTTCCCTACTTTTAACACTATACCAAAATATGCTTTTTTGCCATAATACACATCAAAGTATTTTCACTCTTTATGGCATGCATGCAACCTGAAAATGAGAAATATCTACTTGTTGACAGCCAAAACCACCATAAATACAGCAAATTATAAAATATAGTACGGTAGTATATATACATGAAGAGTAAGTTTTTCCTTGCGAATATCACAAATGAAATTGTTGTCCCAACTTACCCTGGATAAAAAAAAAAAAAAAATAGTGGGCAAGTCGGGACAATTGTCTATTAATCCTTCAGCACTGCTCTGCTGCAAAAATGCATTTTCTGGATAAATTACAAAAAACTATAACAATTGAAGATTTCACCCACCAAAAAGTAGACCTTTAGCTCTAAAACTTACTGTGAGAGAGGAAAATTGACAAAAAATGTGTATTTTCAAAAATGTGTTCTACAAAGGTGAAAATGCTACCCTTTCGTATTTGCACAATTTTCATGTATTATTCGTGTTTCTATAGCAAACAAGTATTAACAACATTTGTAAAGTTGGGTCAGGGCTATTGAATGCATGGGCACCATAAAATGGAAATGTCTTGGCATTTGGTACTGCAGTGCCCACTGTTCCAACTCACCCCGTGTTCCGCACTGTCCCAACTCACCATACTCAACGCTAATGTCAATGAAAATCCATCGTCTGTTAAATACTTCACTTAGTTCAGTGATGATTAGTTTATTTCAGTGATGGTTGCCACACAGGGCACAGGTAGCTAAAGCCTGAAATATATCACAAGGAAAATCTTAAGCAATCGTTGCTTCATTGGCTTCCAGTTTCTGCGTGCACCTACAGTTATGAAGAGCTCATGGCATGACATTATCATTTGTAAAAGTAAATCTTAAAAAGTATATGTGTATACAAGACTTTTTACTCAGAATTGCATATTTTTTCAGTCCTTCATATATGTGACATACTGAGTATTACACCCTGGATTAAACAAATATTCGACATTTAACATTCGCAGTCTATTCTCGAACACACGTAGAAATTTTTTTTGGGGGGGCGGGGGGGGCGTGGTCCCCCTGTGGCTGCACCACTGTTGCCCAGTGAGTTGTTTTTCATATGGTCAGCCTTTCGGTGTGCAACAACATCAGCTTGGGCGTTGTAAATAAACACTGGCTTCTTAAGTTTGTTGTCTTTGTTTTCTAAGAAATTACACTTAATGCTTGCCAACTTCACTGTTTTCTTAAGTACTAACTGCACTGACAATGAAACAACCTCCCTTCCCTGCTCTACCCTTTCAAGCACTTCATCCCCCAAAGTTCCATCCTTACTCATCACACTACCCAAGTACTTGAATGCACTCACATTCTCCATATCCTCACCATCCAACCTCACTGTGCATTTTGTGACTTCATTCCTCTCAAACGCCGTAACTTTACTCTTGTTTACATTAACTTTCACATTCCTCTTCTTACACACTGTCCCAAATTCATTCACCAGACCTTGCAACTCCCATTCATTTTCATTCAACAATACTGTATCATCAGCAAACAGCAACACCAGAATCTTCCACACCTCACCCTCATTCATTAGAGCCACCCCCACATCCACTCCCCTACCTTGTACCTCCTTTACCTCCATGAATATTTGAACAGCCGTGGAGACATCACACATCCCTGTTTCAGTCCCACATTAGATCAAAGAACTCACTCAGTTCAACATCCACTCGCACCATAGCCCTAGCTCCCTCGTTGGCCTACATACTCTTCACAGCACTCAACACTTTCCCATCCACTCCATATATTCTTAATACCTTCCACATATGTGGTCCGTGGGGACGTCCATCTTCCACTCAGTGTCGAGATACTCTATTCAGGGTAACTCTACATTGAGTGACAAACCAAATGATTTCCCGTAAACCAGGAAATCATTCAATGCACTGGGTGGTAACCTTATAACCAAAACAAGTCCCCTACTTATCAACAAGTGGGTTGGCGGAGAGTTAGTGCCCCTCCTCGGAAAACAACTAACTAAAAGTACGAAAAAAAAAAATGTTAATGTCCAAAACAGAGAAATCCTCAAAGTAAGGCTACAGATGAGCCGAAGTAAAACTAATGTTTAATCCAACTGCACCAAAGAGCGTCATCAAAACAAACGAGGAAATTCTTGAAGAAATTGAGGAGTACAATTACTTGGGTCCGATACTAAAACAAACGAAAGGCCATGATAGCGAAAAAAAAAAAAAAAAAAAAAAGCCATACAGTTGGATGAAAAGCTTTCGGTATACATAGAAATCATGGAAAGTAGCTTGCCAGTATGTATGAAGCGAAAAGTATAGAAAGAGTGTATAATCCCAGCGAATACACAGTACCCTGTTCAATTTATCATCATCATCCATACCTCCTTTCCCACCCTAGGGCAGGGTGAGGAGTAGCAACATCCAGACAGCGTAAGTTTGCCCAATTCAATGGGCCATGCTTCCATTCATTCATCATTCAAACCCACGGAATCCTGGCTCCATCAGATAGAGGAAAAAAAAAGAAAAATCACCACATTCAATTTAACTATGCATGAAAGTGTTTGTGCTCCCTGAATGACCCTCCTGTAGTCCCTCTAGTTACCTGTCTCCTTTGCTGTATCAGGAGTGTAACGACCTGGGGCTTGGCCACTCAGTCCAAACCTTGACATTCAGTGTAGAATCATCTAATGGTAGCAGCATCCTGTTGAGTGGATAGTGGTGCCCTAATCTAAGCCTTCTTCACCTTCAACAGGCATGGTGCGTGACCTGACGGGAGTTACCGTGTCAGCATGGGTGTGCTATCGTGCATCATGTCACTGTGTGTGCTGCTTTTGGCACTGCTGCCCAGAGCTGTGGCATACGACACCAAAAGAAAGCCAGTGCAGAGGCTACACTACCATAACACCTGCTTGAATGGTTGTAACCATGTCATACTGTCATTTCGTCATTTCACAAAGCCAGAAGAGACAGTGTACATTTACAGGTTTACAAAGACTATGGGACAACAATCCTGCTTGCATGATTGCAACAGTATCAGACAGATTTTATAATCATTCCAGTGCCAAGAGGAATACATTTTTCAAGCTTACGGCACAACAACACCTGCTCGTATAACGGCAACCATCTCACATCATTATTATATTTGGACACTCCATGACACCAAGAGAGACTCCTGCACAGAGTCAACACAAAAGAATGCTTGTATGGTGCAGGTGTGTCAAATAGAATTTATGTCATGCTATGATGCCAAGAGGAATTCAATACCTGTACAGAGATGATGGCACAACAACACCTGCTTGTATGACTAAAACTGTATCATACAGTTAGTATAGTTTTTCCTTCTTTTTCTGTCTTCAAGCATTTTACAATTTTATTTCACTCCTTTATCAATTCATTTCAAACGTGATACACTTGTCCCGTGGGTAAATACCTCAAGGCACCTTCTATATACAATATACACTCAATCCTCGTAAATCGCGGCAATTTGGGTCTGGACCACTGCTGCAGTTTACAAATTCCGTGGTTTATAAATAATAACTCTTATGTGAAAAATGAATTTGGGTCTTGACTTTGGCCAACCACCCCCCACAGCAGCCTACCTACACCTGTCTAGGCACCATCAAACACAAACATACAAATTTAGGAATATTCAGTGCATGTATTTAATAGAAATAAGCCATGTTAAGGGATCTCACCTTAATCCTATGACGATATTGCTTAAGTGAATGGAGTGGGGTGGTGTTGGGAAGAACTTAGAACCTCGCAGCACGTGGTGGGGGTGCTCCCTTCTCAACATGACAAATGAGCTCCAAACGTTGACTGTACGACAACGGCGGCTGCTTCTTGATGCCATACTGCTTAGAGCGCTTCATCGGGGGTTTGGGAGGGGCCATGGAAGGTAGGAGGCAGGGGGGAAAGGTGCACAAAAAAAGGCAGGTAGCTCTCATACTCCACGGTGATGGTCTGTAGTGTGCAGACTGACAGGACAAGAACAACAACAATGTGGCGGCATTAGTATGCACACTTGCCACCAAGGACGGGTGGTGATTGGTTGTTGGGTCGCGATTTTCAAATTGAATGCCGCGGTTTACGATTCTCCTCGGAAAAGACCCACTTCGGTGCCTAGGTCCGCGATTTTCGTGACTTAACAGCAACTTAAGGGTACCGGCAGTTTGACAGCCACTTAGCCGTGATTTACGAATCCATGATTTATAAACACGCGATTTACGAGGATTGTGTGTTTATATATACTGTATATCATTTAAGCATTTTAAATAATTTTAAGGAATCAAAGCTTAAACCCCACAAACTCACATAGTGAATTGTGCCAACACAAATCCACAGAATATACTGTATTAACTTCTGCAGGATGGTGAGTGCTACAACTGTTTTTGTGGAGATGATCTTGCATTCCCTTGGGAATGTGACTGTCTTTAATTTTGAGCAGTCATTTCATAGTACTATGAGCAATATCTATGAAACTAAATCAGAGTCTTGATAACTGCGTCCATATTATCTATCAGTATATCAACAGCCAAACACTTACTTTCCAAAGGGGTGGCCACAGTCTCATCACCTCCATTTCATCCTGCCCTCACTCCAACTCACACCCACCTCTGATGTTATACTCATTGCAGTACAGTATATACAGCCATTCCTTGATGCAAAAATTATCTGTACAAATACTGTGACACAACAGCATCTGCCTATACAGTATGACTGCTACCGTATCATGTACTAATTTTAGTGTTATATACAGTTGTAATACATGTCCTTACTGAACAGTCTGTGTATCATCCAGTCCTTTACTGCCCCATCAGGAGTGTAGCATCCGGGGCCAAGTACTCAGTCAGGGTATGTAAGACGAAGGTGATCGGTTGCTGGCCCCACATTGCCATCATGTGAATGATAAACATCAACCATCCCTCAAGTGTAGTCTGTCACAGGCCACATGCAACTGGAGTGCCTTAACCCACTATTGCAGATCATCAGGCATCCATTTGGTTATATGGTTACCATCCAGCACAGGAAATGGTTTACTGCAATACAAGAAATCATCTGGCTTGTCACTCATTGTAGTGACCAGAAGGTAACACTACACTGATTGAGTGGATGGTGGGTGTCCCCACCCACCACTTATACTATTTTGAACATAGAAATAGCTTCAGAATACTGTACTTAGCTTATGCCAACCATAACATTAACTGCCAAAAGTACATTTAGCATCCTCTGCTTATTAAAAAAAAAAAAAAAAAAGTACCGGCATACAGCTGTATTCTGTTTTCAAGTACAGTATTTTTATTAATACTTTTATTATTATTTCACTGAAGTATGTACAGTTATTGTTGTGACCCTAGCCTCATCTGAACATAAACCCAGTGAACTGCATCCTTAATCTGTCCTTCTCCTGCAGTCCACCATCATCCTTCCAGGGGACAGGGATGGTGCTGCAGGACATCTGTATTACCAGGCAGCTATGCCACCCAGTTACATTGGTGCCACTGCATGAAGGCATCCCTCTCCAGCACCAGTATATACAGTATAAGGATATATTCACAAGCCACCGGTTCTGCAGTTCATAATTATTTTCATAGACAATATATTTCAGATTCTACTACATAGTTCCCAATGTGTCATTGTGGAAAATAAGGGTCGCTTATCTTTTAAACTTCAGATATAAGCATTTTTTCCCACCAATAACTTAAATCTGACAGTTTATGGAAGGTTGAAAAACACTTCTACAAATTCTATTAAGTATCTAAACATGTATGAAAGCAATTTACTCAAGATACAAAAAGTATCCAGCTATTAGGTTGAGGAATTCAAGTTTTTGGCGGAAAATTCGAACCTGTGATGAAGCCAGTCGAAGTTTAGAGGATAAGACAGACAAACACAGTATCATACAAGGGATTCACCCAATGTGGGAATGCCATGTCAGGTCTCTACTGCACTAGAGATAAAAATTAATATCATACATTAAAAAAATAAAATAAAAATAATAATAATAATAAACCAGTCGACAAAAAACAACAACAATGGTACCCTAACGATGACAAAGGGTGCAGAGAACAAAGTAACTACAGTACATAAATTCAACCCCCTTCAGGTAGATTATGTATTTATCACTTAACACTTGCTGTCTTTAGATGCCGTATTTGCACTGGGGTGGATTTTGTAATGGATACGATTCTGTATAAGCTTCACCTACCCCTTCTGTGCTGGGGAGGGATGCCTTCACGGGATGGCACTGATACAGCAAAGTGGTGGAACTGCTTGGTTATAAAAACATCCCCCAATCCTTCCTGATCCTCTGAAAAAAGGGAGGATGGTGGATTGCAGGAGGAGGGAAACTTCAGCCTGCAGTCCACTGGGTTTAGATTTCAAATGAACCTGGAGCTACAACTACTACAGGTACAAAAACAATAGCAAATCTACTACTACTGGTGCTAACTCCTACTACCACTACTACTACTCCAGCTACTACTACTACCACTACTAACTCATTCTTCACCTGAACACAATCTCCTAAAGCGCAGCAAGAACATAATGAAAAATACATTCCAACAATGAAGGGGTCAGAGTGCTTCCCTGCCTGTAATGAGTGAGTCTATTTTGTTATACATCTTGGACAACACAATTCCATGCTTGACAAATATCTCTGTTTTAACTCCCAGGACCTGAACCCAAACCCAACACACAACAAGCCAGAACAGTCACCTCTGCTGGAAGAATTATACCCTCCTATAGAACTGCTGTGTTGGCTGGGCTGTGAATAGAATGCTTGAGTTAAAATTACAGTGTATAAATGTGGCCAGGTGGGGAAGATGGAGAGTGAGAGACTGATGAGGAGAGTGTACATGAGTGAGAAGGAGGGGGGGAGAGGCCAAGGATGAGATGGAGTGGAAAGGTATATGAGAGAGGGGTGTGTGAGCTGGGAGCAAGGCAGTGAAATGGCGGGGAACAGCTCAACATGGAGCCGATTTGTTTGTGGCCACCCCTTACGGGATTAAGGCGTCTGGCAATAGACAGATTGACAGACAGATAAATTACTAATGGTGATGCAAATAATTCTGGTACAAATGTGACTGCAAGTGTTTAGAACCTCCCAGTGACAGCCAGAGGGGCAGCAGCAGCCATCCTGGAAATTTCTGAGGTACGCCCTTGGACCCCTCTCACAATTTTTCTTTGGGCTGAATTAAACTTGGCCGCTCCTTGGTATCCACATTTTTTTTTTAAATCCTAGGTACATAGACTGATATAATAAAAGCCAAAAAATTTTGAAGGCTTGTATGATGGGTGTATATTTCATTTCTGTCAACATACACACACACACACACACACACATGCAAATCTGTGTTCAACTCCTAGGAGATATGACAGAGATATTCTTTATACACTACTGTACATATCAACACTTACGAACTGGAAGGTGCAACAAGAACACAGCGTAATGATCCACGACGCCACACCCTTCCCTTTACACACTGTGGCTGCACCCAAGTATAAATATTACAGTTTAGGAGTGAAGGAGTGACCCTGTGGTACATATAAAAGGAGATGGGTAACTTCTAACACTGTAATGCATATGCCAGCTGTCTAGCCATATTTGTAAACATTCAGCTCTTGGAAAAATAACAATAATAACAACAGCATTCAGCTCTTGGAAAAATAATAATAATAATAATAATAATAATGTATACACAGTTGGTTTAACTTCTTCAGTATGATGACAAACTTTCAAATTTACTCTTGCTGGTATCAAAAGAATTCAACAGGAAATCTCTCTCGCACTGAATGGGTTAATGAAGACTGAGTGGTATTCTAGTTGGCTAAGATAGCTCCCTAACACCTTTGCCTATGCAATTTATTTTGGTTACTACACCTTACTGTCCTGTGTTACATAAATCCACCTAATATTGCCACAGCATAAATAACATACAAAAGGCTATTTACCAGCCATATCCAAAAATAAACCACCAAGGAAGAAGTGCTAGGGAGCTTTCTTAATGGACAGGAGGCATATATCTAACCCCTCCAGCTGAATGTCTCTCCCAAGCTGAATATGATCGTCCAGTCACAAAAATATTATAAAGTTATGTCATCACCCTGAAGAGTTAATTTCATGGCCTCTTGCCCTCTTTTACTCTAACTTGGCCCAGATTTTCATCCTTTTGCTGCTTATTTCACACAGCTCATTGAGAGAGAGAAAGAGAGAGAGAGAGAGACAGAGGGAGAGAATGGACCTACAGCCTTAGGAGAGAGAGAGAGAGACAGACAGACAGACAGAAAGAGAGAGAGAGAGACAGAGGGAGAGAAATGGACCTACAGCCTTAGGAGAGATAGAGAGAGACAGACAGACAGACAGAAAGAGAGAGAGAGAGACAGACAGAGACAGAGGGAGAGAAATGGACCTACAGCCTTAGGAGAGAGACAGACAGACAGACAGAGAAAGAGAAATGGACTTACAGCCTTTCCATACTATTTCTCCAATACCACCAAATTCTACTGTTCATTTATTTTTAACAACTCAGCACCCATGATGGAGAGAGGGAAATTTTGGGCCAAGTCAGTGTAAAAAGAGTACAGTTACACAAGCAAGGAGTTGTCTAATTCAATTCAAAACAGCGCATTAAAACACAGGTTTATGGAAAGCTCGTTAAGGGCCTACAAGTACGGTACAATATTTAAATGGAATGCATCGAGTCAGGAGAAGAAGCTAGAGGTTGGGCAAATGAGACGCTTAAGGATACAACAACAAGAAACTTAAAGCGAATGCAATGGACGTCAGGTGAACAACAAATAATAATAATAAAAATAATAATAATCATCATCATCATCTTAAGGTTACAACAACAAA